>NW_026652284.1:120254466-120258871 GCF_009828535.3 Hylobates moloch
ATATATATATATATATATATATATATATATGCACACACATATATATATACACACATATATATGTGTATATATATACCTACATATATATATACATACATACATATATATACACATATATATAGTATAAGGGAGCCAGGAGAATTAACAGCACAGGATTTTGAGTCCAACAGGCCTGGATTCTTGTCCACGTTCTGTCCACTGGCACCTGCATGACCGTGGGAATGTTACTGACCCACTCTGAGCCTCAGTTTCCTTATCTGTGGAATGCGAATCAGAAGCCTTGTATCACAGGGTCTTTGAGTATTAAGTTCACTCTTTCACCCGGGAACTACCTTGTGCCAGGCACTGTTTTAGATGCTAGGGAAACAGAAGGGAATAAAACAGCCCTCCTTACACTGAGTGGGGGAAGATGGTTCATCACACACACACACACACACACACGGAGTGATGTACAGATCCTAGCGTGTTCCCCATGCCCCCTGCCCTGGTGTTCACACCCTCCCTTTTGCTTTTGCCAATACAATGGCTTCCCCTTGAGTAGGGAAAAGAGCATCCCAGGGAGCGGAGACAGCAAATGCCAATGCTCTAAGGCGAGAGGACATCTGGGAAGGTCAGAAGACATCAAGGAAGCCAGTGTGGCTGACAGAGGGGCAGGCAGGAGAGGCCACAGATTACCAGGCTGGCCCGATGCCCTTCTCCCCAAGTTTTGTTCATTACGGCAGCCCCTTCCTTTAGGAGGAGCCCCCCCACCCCACCTCCACCTCCACCTCCACCTTCAAATGTAAACTTCTTATCAAAGTTTCCAATTACGGCAACCCTGATCTGGCCACAGGATTGGGGCTAGGAGCCAGGCCTCACGCACAGGTGCCCCCTTTGCAGCCTTTCCCATTATCAGGGTGAGCCTGTCAACCAAGCCTGCTGACTGAAATATTAAAAAGACAGTAACAGGCCAAGCGCAGCGGCTCACACCTGTAACCCCAGCACTTTGAGAGGATGAGGTGGCGGATCACTTGAGGTCAGTAGTTCGAGACCAGCCTGGCCAACATGGGGAAACTTCCATCTCTACTAAAAATACAAGAACTAGCTAGCGTGGTGGCAGGCGCCTGTAACCCCAGCTAATTGGGAGGCTGAGGCGGGAGAATCGCTTGAACCCAGGAGGCAGAGGTTGCCGTGAGCCGAGATTGCACCACTGTACTCCAGCCTGGGAGACACAGTGAGACTCCATCTCAAAAAAATAAAAATAAAAAAGACAATAACAAACTAATTAAAACAGAAATTTCTGTGAGAATGATCACAGGAGAAAAAAAAAAACAGAAGACACAAATAATAATATTAGGAATAAGAAAACCTGATTTCATTACAGGTACTAAGACTGTAAAAGGGTAAAAGAAAATTATGAATAATTTTTTGCCAATAAACCTTTAAAACCTTAGATATAATAAAATTGAGAAATAATTCTCAAGGAGAAAACATTGAACTCACCAAAGCTGACTGAAGAAAAAACAGAAAACATTAAACGTGGCGTTACCATATGACCCAACAATTTCATTTCTAGGATACATCCGTGGGCAATGAGAACATTTCCATATAAAAACGCACAAAAGAGCGCGCACAGTAGCGTCATTCATGACAGACAAAAGGGGCAGCAACGTAAGTGCCCATCAATCGATAAAGTGCTAAATGAAATGTGCAATATCCATGTGATGGAATATCATTTAGCAGTAAAAAGGAAGGAAGTATTGATACATACTTTAACATGAATAGACCCTGAATACATTATATGCTGAGTAAAGCAGCCAGTCACAACAAACCACACACAGAATTCCATTTATATGAAATGTCCAGAATAGGTAAATCCATAGAAACCAAAAGTAGATCAATGGTTGCCTAGGGCTGGGGGTGGCGGGAGTGGAAAGGGGGAGTGGTGGCCAATGGGTAGGAGTTTCTGTAGCATAGTAGGTGATAATGTTCTAAAATCAATCATGGTAATGGCTGCACAACTCTGTGAGTATCCTCAACACCAATGAGTTACGAGCTGTAAATAGGTGCATCATAGGATATGTTAATTACATCTCAATAAAACTGTCATTTAAAAAGAAAAGAAACTGTTATTGATTATACATGTCTGATATAAATAACTCTGCCCCACCTTCAACACAGACGTCTCAGCTTATACACCACGTCCTGCAGAACAAAGGTCTATAAAATCATTCAAGGTAGCACGGCACCCCCTAGAAAGTTTTTGTCCCATGATGGCAAGGTGAGTGGCAAGTCCAGCTTCGGGTGACTGTGGGGGAAGCAGGGCATGTGGCCACAGAAGCCCAGGACAGATTGCTGGTCCACAGTCCAGGTTCTGCTTAGTCCTCATCTATGGAATGAAGGCAACTTTCATCCTCAACGAGTTCTCATGAGGATTCAAAGTAACAATATGCAGAAATACTTTTTACTTGGCGAACCGCAGAGCTCAGGCTTTCTATCACTCGCCTACGAAATGGAAGCTGAACCTGTCAGCAGATGATGCCTGTCAATTAACAATGGTTCTCGCGAATTCAAGGTTGAGGGAATTGAAGTTCAGGGTGGTTGGGGAACATGTCCAGAGTGGCATTGCTGATTTCACAATGAGTAAACCAGGGTTCAAGTCAAATCTGCTGCTGAACAGACAGCATTAAGCAAGATAGCCAGTTGGCCGAGGCGTGACTTTCAACAGGGTGAATGCTTAAGTTGCCGCTGTGAGGCATAACAGATATCATGTTGACAAGGCTGCACCAGCCAAGGGCCTTCCAAGAACTGGTGATAAAAGCAACAAACCAACCCCCAAACCTTAGAATGCTACAGGTGTGAATCAGACCTTTCCCAAATCACCATGGGTTTCTTGATATAGTCCCAGAAATCAACAACTTAAACACTGGTGAAGACATTTGGCAACTGACAATTCAATTAGGATACAAGAGCAGAAAAAACGGACTGATGTAGTGGCTGCACACCAACCAGTAAGTGAACACCAGGCTCTGAAGGCCTCTTTGGTATGCACCAAAACACACTGGCACGCGGAAAGAGGAGGCGCAGCAGGGAGGGAGGGAGCCGTACCCGCCTTTCAGCCAAACAAATGAACTATAAAAGGGTGAGGTGGGTCAACCGAGGACAACGCCCTGCCAGACAGAGTGCCTCATCTGCTCACAGCTTGGAGTCAGCCAGACCCAGGCGGGCACGTCCCCACCACCACCTCCCCACCTGTGACATACGCCTGGTTACGTCACCTCTCTGAGCTCCATTTCTTCCTCCTAAGAAGTTGGAGAATCACCCTAACACCTCACAGAATCGGTATGGGAAGGAAACAAGGCCTCTGCCAACACTCCTCACACAAAGCCCCACTCCTGCAGGGGCTCGATGCCTGCAGGCCCCACCGTTCTCTTCGAAGTGGACACAGCTGGGTGTCCCAGTGGTTAGCACACGAGTCAGGCCAGTTGGAGCTACCCATTTTTTTCTGTCGCCTTCCTATTCAAACCGCTGAACAAAAACTGTGCCATGAGGCTTCAAGATGAGAAGAAAGGTGCCTGTCACGTTCTGCTGCCTGGGGGCAGGTGTCCTCACTGCCACCATTCCGGCCGTTGCCACTTTCCCCGGCAGAGTGCTCTTGCTTGCAGACAAAGTCCTTGGATCTCCAGCACCTCCTCTTCTGTTCGTACCATTAGAATGTCAAGTCCAGAGGGCCAGAGGCACTACGTGTCTGTTGCTCATTTAAGGAATAAATGCCCATTTTCCACACAGGGCACTGAAACTTAGGAGAAGCTGTACCCTAAGCTGCAGAGTTAGAGGCTGGGAGGCAGAGGCAGGCCTCTGTTCTTCTCACTATGTGATTACAGACTCTGAGCTCACTCCGCGCACCTCTGAGTTTGCACCGAAGGGCACTGACAGGACAGAAAAGGGGCTCACAGAGATCATCTAAAGGCCAGAGCATGAATAGTGATGAGTTAGTTGTTTCAAATCTAATTGAAGTGAAGAAAAACACGCTCTTGAAACGCTTAAGGCCAAGCAGCAGGTGAATATACCTTCTCCTCACTGTGGCAATTAAGCATTATCTGGGAGGAAGGTGTTCTGGCCACCTAAATTGCCACATTCCAATCATTCGCTCATCAGGCTCCCGCAAACGTGTATTTTCATCAAGGGCAAATTTTCTCTTCTAATTTCCTTCTTTCTAAGGAGTACGGTGAAGGAAATAATCATCTCCTCAAGCTTAAAAGTTCAACCATTGTGGAAGTCAGTGTGGCAATTCCTCAGGGATCTAGAACTAGAAATACCATTTGACCCAGCCATCCCATTACTGGGTATATACCCAAAGGACTATAAATCATGCCGCAATAAACATACGTGTGCATGTGTCTTTATAGCAGCATGATTTATAGTC
>NW_026652284.1:120259271-120367484 GCF_009828535.3 Hylobates moloch
GTGCACATGTACCCTAAAACCTAAAGTATAATAAAAAAATTAAAAATTAAAAAAAAAAAAAGCTGGAGAAATACTTTACTTTCTTACCCACAACTTAAGCTGTTACTAACTTCAGTCTCAAAATGGCTGTTTTTCTTCCTTTTGCATTTTTGTGGCTAAAGCCCTGATCCACATTACTTTCAGAATTAGATTAATAGCAAATTGCATGCCAGACACTGCGTAAGGGGCTTTTGTATCCAGAATCCCGTTTAATCTTCACAATAATCACAATAATGAAAGAGGAAATCATTTTATTATTATTATTATCACAGAAGAAGGGTCAGGCTGAGTTCAGGTGACTTGCCTAAATCAAATGGTAAAAAAAGTGACAAAGGCATGGTATGAACCTAGGTCTGTGTGACTCCAGGCGCGGTGCTTTCTATTTCACGGAACTTTTAAGGAAGACGAAAGTAGAATGCACCAACAGGACCTGAAACAGCAAGACTGCACAGGAGCCCGGCAGCTCGGGTCACCAGAGGGCTCTCCCCGGGAGCAGTGAACAAAGGCCTGGGCAAAGAGCGTGCCAAGAAAAGGGAACAAGAGGATAGAAAAAAGACTCAGGGGTGAAGATCCTAGGGTGCCTGTGTTTGAGAGCAAGATACTGCAAGACAAGGCAGGTCGCCAGAGGATGGGGCCAAGGGGTGCTGGTGGGGCACTTGGAAAGCAGCTATGGCAGTCGACTCACACTGCCAGGGCGGTGGCGGCGGTGACAGTGTCGATGCTCTTCTCTACTGAGCACTTCCTCTGCACCAGGCACTGTGCTAAGCACATCACATCCATTCTCTAATCGGATTCTATAACAACCCAAACCAGCATATTCTATTATTAACACACTTTACAGATGTGGAAACTGAAGGTAAAGATGTCAGCTAACTTCTTTCCAAGACCCCACGGCTTGTCAGGAGCAGAGCCGGACTTGAATCCAAGTAGTCTGACTCTAGACACCAAACCTGAGACACGGGCCAAACTGCCTGCCACAGGAAGTAAGAGGATGGCAGTTTTGAGTGCCCTGGATTCAGAGGCAGAGGACACGATGGAATAATCAATTATCTACATGCAAAAACACCCACTTCGATCCACCTTGCACTATCTACAACAATTAACAAAATGGATCATTTTAAGATACCTAAAACCTACAACTATAAAACTTGTAAAAGTAGGCCAGGAGTGGCGGCTCACGCCTGTAATCCCAGCACTTTGGGAGGCCAAGGCAGGTGGATCGCTTGAGGTCAGGAGTTCAAGACCAGCCTGGTCAACATGGTGACACCCTGTCTCTACTAAAAATGCAAAAATCAGCCAGGCATGGGGGCGCACACCTATAATCCCAGCTACTCAGGAGGCTGAGGCAAGAGAATCACTTGAACCCAGGAGGCAGAGGTTGCAGTGAGCCGAGATCATGCCACTGCACTCCAGCCTGGGTGACAGAGCAAGACTCTGTCTCAAAAAAAACTTGTAGAAGTAAACATTAAAGGAAAAAAATTCCTAGAAAAGACATAGAAGGCATGACTCCAAACTGATAACTGGACTTCATCAAAATTAAAAAATTCTGCTCTGAGTGACACTTGAAAAGATAAACTAGATTGAAAGTAAATACTTGCAAATCATAAATCTGATTAACAGCCTGTATCTAGAATATGTGATGATCTCAAAATGCAAGAGTGACAAAACAAACAACACAATTTTATTTAAATAAAGGGCTTGAACACATACTTCACCAACAAAATCTACAGACGGCAAGCAGACATATAAAAATGCTTCATATGACAAAAATATATCACTATATACAATGATATCTATTCATGATCAGGGAAATTCAAATTAAAACCATAATGATACGCCACTACACATCTGTTAGAATGGCTAAAATGAAAAAGACTGACCACATCCAATGCTGCAGACGATGCAGAGAACCACTGATACACTGAACAGTGTGGACAGACCTCAAAATAATTATCCTGAGTGAAAGAAGCCAGACCAAAGAGGAATAGTACTGTATGATCCATCCCCGTATTAATAGAACTCTAGAAAGTGAAAACTTATCTACAGTGACAGGGAGTAGATTGGATTGGTGGTTACCTGGGGACTGCGCCAGGGGTAGGGAGCGATGATGAGGGCACAGGGAAACCTTTGGGGGTGATGAATATGCTCACCGTCCAGATTGTAGCAATGGTTTCTTGGGTGTAAACAGACACCCCAAATGATCACATTGTACACTTTCATATGTGTAGTTTTTTGTATGTCAATTTTACCTCAAAAAAGCAGTGGTGATGGACTGAGTGTCCACGCCCCCCAGTAATTCATATGTTATACCCTACCACTCAATGTGACGGTATTAGGAGGTAAAGCCTTTAGGAGGTAACTATGGTGACATGTGATCATAAGGGTGGGCCCTAGGATTGGATTAGTGTCCTTATAAGAAGAGATGCCAGACAGCTTGCCTCTAGGCCTGTGAGAAATAGATGTATGCAGTTTAAGCCACCCACCCAGTCTGTGGTACTTTGCAACGGCAGCCCCAGCAGACCAAGCTTTTAAAAATCAATATAAGCATATTCTAAATCACCTAAATGGCCATTTGTAAGAAGAAGCTGCCGGGTAATCTCAGGACCTGTGTTTGCATTTGTGTCTTTGGCTGCTTGTGCAAGTGTTATTACCTTCACCGCCACCAGCTAACAATAAGGAAAAAAGGTAGAGGTGCTCACGCCACTTGACACTCAAGTGACATCACAGCGTGTCAGTGAAGATTTGCCCTGGTTTGAATAAAGGCCAATGTTGAGAATACAGATCCACTCCATTGTATACACAGGCGTGTTAAAATAAAAGGAGCCAGCTCTGCAGCTGTCCATATACGTTCACAATTCTACTGGCAATTTAGTTGTACCAAAACATCTCATCAAGTTAATCTGGTAATTTTATTTGTATTGGTCTTACAATTTGGCATGTATATAATTTGGAAAAGTGGTTTCACAGATATAAGTATTATAAGCATAAGGATTCTGTATTTAATTTTACGTTGATGCATATTTAATGTTTTTATTATAGTGCTGGTTACATAAACGGTAGGGATCAAGCACATTTTTTCTTGTGAAAGGGGTCAGATTTCAAAGCCTCTGCCACCAGCTGCACCAGCCATTGGCACCATCTGACCACCTCCTATCCTCACCTCCCCGTTTCTGGTAACAGTGACGAAGGAATGATCAGGGCCAGAAGGGATCCTGCAGGAGCCTCAGGTAGGTCTTGTTCACTGGGTTCTTGAGGTTCAGTTCAGGAGCCTGATCATCTCCATGTGGGGTCTTGGCATGCTGTGACACACAGCACCAGCCGCACACACGCTGGAAAAAAAACCCTGGACGGCCCCAGGGGCTCCTCTGAGATGGATCCAAGAGCAAACTTGGTTTCAAGCACCCACGTTCAGCATCAACACGTGAAGCAAATACAACATTAAACAGCTCCTACTTATCAAAATGGAGGAAGGCTCCAACCCCACTGCTGCAAATGCTCTAAGAAAGGAAGGGATTTAGGCTCCTTCCCAGGCAGCCAGTCCAGAAACAGGCAATGCAGGATTCCTAGAGAACTGCACAATTGGAAGGAGATGAAAAGTATCTAACCGGAAAACAACAACAGCAAAAGTGGGAATGTGGGTCAGGACTACTGGAAATAGGAAATCCACCTTTTTCAGCCAGCTACCGACCAGACTCACCTCCAGTGTGAGCTTCCTGTTCGTGAGGGCTGCGCTAACATTCTGCGTCCACTAAAATCGAGGAATCCTCAAATAGGTCCCAGGGGCTTCTTTCCAAGAGAAACTGAAAGCTCTTTAGCGCTCCTGTGATGCCTGGTGTGGTCTGCCTTGCTGCCGTCCAGCATGACTGCCCCAGCACCCCGCCCTCCCTCACGCTCAACTATGGATGCATCTTGGCCCTCAAGACTGTGTCCCGCCGTGTGGCTGGAGGGGAGGCAGCTGGTTAGCACGCAGAGACCCAAAGAGAGTGTGGCTGTGCCTAGAACCAGCTCCGATGCTCCTCGTTCGACACACCCACCCCTGTGTGCAAAGCACCTCGTTCTTTCATGCATTTCACCCTACATGGGATATTGTTTCGTTCTTTTTTTTTCTTTTTTTCTTTTTTTTTTTGAGATGGAGTCTCACACTGTCGCCTGGGCTGGAGTGCAGTGGCGCGATCTCGGCTCACTGCAACCTCTGCCCCCCGGATTCAAGCAATTCTCCTGCCTCAGCCTCCACAGTAGCTGGGATTAACAGGCACCCACCACCACGCCCAGCTAATTTTTTGTATTTTTAGTAGAGACGGGGTTTCACTGTGTTTGCCAGGCTGGTCTCAAACTCTTGACCTTGTGATCCGCCCTCCTCAGCCTCCCAAAGTGCTGGGATTACAGGCGTGAGCCACGGTGCCCGGCCCATGGGATATTGCTTCTAAAGCATGTGTCTCCATCAGCTGCCAGCATAGCGTCTCCTTGATGTTGGGCCTACACTTGACCTATTCCTCCATCCTCCGCCACGGTGCCTCGTACATGGCAAATGCCTCCTAGGAAGTGTTTCCGATCAGGACAGGCCCTTCTGATTGACAAGAAACAAAGACCTGTGTGCCTGGAACAGCACTGCTCAGCTCAGCAGAGCCTGGCGCCTGTGGATGCAGAGGGGAGTGAGCCACTGTGTGCACTGGCCAGGCTGCTTCCGTCCTGGCTCCGCAGAGACTCACTGTGCGACGCCGGGCAGGTCCTATGCCTCCTGCTCCCCTCTCCCTACAGAGTGGCCTCCCACACCCTGGAGGACAAGCACCTCCTTCAGGCCGTGCTGAAGGGTGAATTCTATGGTAAAAGAACCAGCCTCTCTCTCTTAGTTAACCCACAAATCTGATGGGATTTCAGGAGCTGAAGCGGGGATAGAACGTCAGTGGGGACACCCGATGAGGCCCTGAGGTGCTTGCTGCCTTCGAGCGGGAGGGACACGGCTTCAGGGGCCACTTCCTCAGAGATGGCAAAATCGCATTCCACACAGAGCGGGCCCCATGCTCTGAAAACATATTTGATCCTGTGACATTTATAAGCCACAAGATTTTCCTCACAGGAGCTAAAAATAGCTAACACAGTTCCAATGAGTCCAACAGCGACAGCCACCCTAGTCCAGAAGCTTGGGCCAGCCCAGGCCAAGAGGGTTGCCATGGAAACAGCAGGCCTGGGAGGGTGCCATGAGCAGGGAGGGACGCGCACCTGCCCCGCAGCCTTGGGGGACTCGGGCGACTGAGGTGGCTGTCCTGGACGGGGCACGCCAGGGTGGGCGGCACCTGTCTGAGGGGAACAGCAGGCAACCTGTATCTCTCTAGCGTGTCATGTAGCCTTTTCTTTTTAAAATAAATGAAGGGATGTTTGGCAGACAGCAAGGACTCTGGAGTCAGAGAGAGGCAGGGACAGCAGGGGACCTGTCACAAGCTGACTCTGGGGACCTAGGTAGGGCATGCTGTGTCTGGGTGTCCTCGGGAAGAAAATGGGGATGGCAACACCACACCATAGGGGCCGTGGGGCGATGTGCTGTGCCTTCAGACGCCTGGCATGTGTGCTCAGTACACAGGGCTGTGCTGTCTCCACCTCCAGCTGTCCAAGCTTGGAGAGGGAGAGGGAGAAAGGAGCAAGTGTCGCATTCTCTGGCCCAGAAGGCCCGGCACCAGGTGCATGCCATGTGGGAAACCCTCAGCTGCAGCCACGGGGCTGGCTCACTCGCTTGCTCAGGGGACAGAGGACCCCTCTGCGCCATGTAGGTCACACTGCCCCCCTCGGGCCGAGCCATCAGCAGCGTAAGGGGAGCCCATCACACAGCGCTTGCCAACCATCCCAGCCTCCTCTTAGTCCCCTCCAAAGGCCCCGTGTTCTAATCAAACTGACGTCGTTTCTGTTCCCAAATGTATCAGAGGTTTCTGCCAACCTTCCAGCTCCACCCACAGCCCCTGAGGAGAGGCTCCCTGAACAAAAAGAGTGTGACATGGTGGCCGACTGGCCCACAAACAGACTCTTGATGCAAACCAGCCAGACCCCTTGTGGGCCAGATGCCGATCACGCGCAAGTCAGTTGGTGATGGGGACTTGGGCTGAAGGGACTCACTGCCACTGCAGGCATGAGGACAGCAACCAAGACAGGCGTCCCAGAAGGAGGGAAGGAAAGTGGCCGTCTTGGCCCCTGAGCTTCCAGGTCCCAAAGCCAGTCCCCACGGCTCCCTTCCCCTGACAACACACTCACACCTCTTGAGCTGGCAGGTGTGTGTCTTTGTTCCTGCCACTAAATGCTCTGGTTTTTTAAACCTCAATGCCTTTTCTTTCCTTTCCCCATTATCTCAGCATGCTGGAACCACACCGCTGCCGCAGCTCTGAGCTCAGATGTCTCCATGAGACTCACAGTCTTTGCCGACCCCAGTTTCCAGGTGGCTGCCCCCACCCCCAGCTCTGCATGACGGCATTTGCATCTGTGCCTGCTCTGCAGGCTTACAGGAAGCCTGACTTCTCAACAGTTTCTGTTATCCCGACTGCATGCAGCACAGAGCCATCACTCAGTAAAATGTGTCTAATTGGATAAAAGAGACCCACGCTCTTCTGCAAAAGGGCTGCTTCCACCAAGAAAGGGACTCCAGGTTCCTGAAGGGAGGCTGACCACTCTGTAGCCCCAGAACACGGTGTCTGGGATGGCGGAGGCACCACACTTATTTACAGACACACACCCCGAGGCAGGACAGGGTGTGCAGTCGGCTTCCTTAGACATGTAAGGAGTGCCTTTTCCTTTCCACAAGGACAAAGGGAGTTGTGTAGACACCATGAGATGTGACCAGTTCCCTCGGGAGCACACGCCAGAGATGAGAGCCTCACACAGAGCCCTGCATTCCGAGTCACACAGGGGACTGGCTCCCAGCTTGGCCACTTTCTGGTTAAGTGACCGGGAGCAGATCATTTAACCACAGTTACCCATGTGTAAAATAAGGTTGTAGACAGTTGTCAAGCCCCAAAAGCTGTCAGGAGAGTTTGATGAAGTATTCAGGTGAAGCGCCTGGCCTAAGACGCCAACACCAACAGAGGGCTTGAAACGCCAACTTCACCGAGCACTTGCTGAGGGCTTCCTCTGTGCCAGGTACTCTTTTGGGAGCCACAACATCCATAAATCAATGGCCTCCAAGGAAAGCTTGTAAAATAGGTCATTATCCCCATTTTATGGCCAATAAAATGGAGGCTCAGAGAGGGAGTGAGTTGCTTCTCGCCACACAGCTGGTGAGAGGTGAAGCTGAGCCATGGACCTTGAGCTGTTGGGCACCAATGCTGGCAAGCCCTCTTAAGGAAGAGCACTGCCAGGGTCCACCTTCCCACCACGAGCACCCCTCCCCACTGGCTCCCTGGGCACTAAGAGCTTTGTTATAGGGAACAAATGGAAGGAGAACAAAAGACAGAGAACCCAGTGACCAGGACCATAAAGGGAGTCTCATTAATGGAGCAAGCTACAATTACAGGCACTGCTTAAGCCAGGACAGCCACTCGGCCAACAAGCCAGAAGAGAAGGGCGAAGGGAGCCACCCAGTACCTGGCCCTGTGATGTCATCGTAGCAGGGACACAGTAAAGATGCTAACTCAAGACCCCAGGCAGGTGGAGAACTTCAAAGGGCCAATGAGGCCACCCTGGCCACTGGCTCAGACCACACAAGACCCAGAAGTCTCAGCAAAGCCTTAAGTTAGGTCACAACCCAAGACACAGAGAGCAAGGGCTGTGGGCGATGGAGGAAGGAGGTGGTGGCAAGAGGCTCTCACAGACTGAGCACGTGTGTCGGATGCTTGAGCAGACACTTTATAGAGAACAGCTCATGTATTAGTCACGAGGAATCATTTTTCAGATGTGGAAATCAAGGTGTCACGGGTTAAGTATCTTGCCCAAGATGGATGGCAAATAAATGCCAGGTTGGAATTTGAATATAACCCCATCTGGCCTCATCACCTGTCGTCGGCATACTTTGGACCCTACAGTGCGTGCAGCTGCTGTCAACAGACAATGGCCTGAGCCCCATCCCTTGATGAGACTCCTCTAACCACCACTGAACCTCCCAGAGCTTGGGCACCCAAGTGGCAAAAAGCCTTTACAAAAGAACAAAGGCCCAGTGAGACTCCTGTCGGGGTGAATCTGCCCAGCATCGCCCTCCAAAAGATTCAGCCTGGCCCTGAGCCCCGACACCCCTTGTTCCAGAGCCCTCTCCCTCTGTACCTGGTCTGAACTGGCCACCCCTCCTTGGGTTCTCCCACCTTTCAATGTCATTCATCCTTTTTGTCAGCCTGACCCTTTGTCAGGCCAGCTCCACTACCACCCGTGTCTGTGCCTTCCACAGGCCACACCGCCCCACGGCTACCAACCACTGCGACAGGGGACCCAGCTGTTGAGTCTGGACTCTGCCTCTCACCAGCTGTAGGCCAGGACTCACCAATCTCTCCGTCCTCAACGGAGAAGCCAGAATCCTGCCTGTTAGCCAGAGTTGTGGAGAGGACGGTGACCATATGGGGGACACCCAAGCACCCTGCCTGGCCCTCAGGAAGAGCCCCAAGTGACAGAGCTGCTGTCCCTTCTGCACCCCTGCCACTGCAGCTGGGTGGGGGGGGGGGGGCTCAGCTTGCATGGGGGCTCCACAGCAAGTCACAATCTACTCCCAGTGGTGCCCGCAAGGAGCCAGTAGGGATAAATAATGGTTGTTGGGTGGCTTAACCCCTAACTTTTTAGGATTTCCCTTCAGGGTCCAATTGTCCCCAATACCAAGTTCCATAAAACAAGCAAACAAATAACAAAACATCTCCTTTTGTAACCCCTTCAGAGCTAGAGACAGGAAGAAAAAAACAAACAAGGCAGATTACAGGACATGAGATCCCAACACGGAATGTCCTTCTCCTGGTATATGCTGAAGAGGAGGACAGCAGGAAACCCCAATCGGACAAACCCACGTGTGTCCTCAGCTGCACCTGCACATTTCTACTGTCTGCCCACTACACAGAGCAGGGATAGCTGTGGGCACACAGGTTCTGGTTCAAGGGCCTTATTTCTATATGATGGCAGTAGCTGCTGCCATCATGCTGGCTGTGGCAGGGAGCATGGCAGGGAGGCATGGCTGGGGCTGTACACTCCATGGAGCCAGTGAGAGCCCCACCCCTTCTAAATTGGAGTGGGAGCACCTGGGGTGCCACAGCTGCCCAAAGCACCACCCAAACCGCAGCTGCACACCCAGGCCTCCTGCTCTACAGAGCAGGCAGGACCCCACCCTACTGGGCAGGGCTACAGCCACCGAAACTGCAGCTATGGAGCCAAGCCTCCCTGTGCTCTTGGGGGAGCCAGTAACAGGCAGGAACTGCCTTCCCAGGTGTGGTTGCAGCCACCCTCCCAGGTGCAGGAACTGGACGTTTCTGCAGCCTGTAGCCTGCACCCTTGGAGGCCCCAGAAAGGACCCTCCCCTCGTCCCTGCAGGCTCAGGGGTGTCTGCTCCCGCTGCCTGGCCTCTCTCAGCTCCTGGTGGCTGCTCTGATCTCAAAGCGGGGGATTTGTGGTGCCTCTTCTGGGCCCACCCATGGCTGCCTATGGACCAGTCAGCAGGCATTTCCTCCCCTCTGAGGTTTATAAAAGCCCCAGACTCAGCCAGAGCAGGAGAGAGGATGACAGAGGATAGCCAGAGGACAAAAAGGACAGAGAGATGATGGGATGACCAGCTGCAGAGACAAATAACCCCTCTGCTGATAGCTGGAGATGATGGGACAACCAGCTGCAGAAAGGAGCTCCTCTCTCTGCTGAGAGCTACAGACATCCAGGACAACCAGTTTCAGAGGAGCTACCCTCTCCAGGGCCTCTTCTCTGCTGAGAACTGACACTCGAAGGATGACCTGCCTACAAAGAGGAGCTATCCACTGTGGTCTCCTCTAGCTGTTGTAACACTCAATGACGCTCATCTTCGTCTTGTTCACCCTTCATATGTCTTTGTACCTCAGTCTTCCTGGATGCAGGACAAGAACTTGGGCAAAGGCACCACTGGCCACAGAGATTTCCAGGAAGAAAACTGGCACTCCAAAGATCCAAAGATCCTAGAACAGTAAGATTCAGTGTCTGTAATATATCACAGGCTAAATAGCTATTATAACACATCAGAATAAACTTGATAGCCATCCATAAGCCGTGAAGCTGAGCAAAGGCACCAAGGTGTAAGAACACAAGTTGTATGTTCTCTTTTCTTCATTCATCCATTCATTCAACAAGCACATAGTATTTGTGGTTTTTCAGTAGTGTCTATCATCTAAACACCATCATATCCTGCCTCTTCCATCTAGTCATTGGAACACTTACCCATGTTGCCAGAGTAAACTTGGAGTGAGCCTGAAGCTGGGCCTTGACACGGTGCCAGACATCAGTCCCAATCCTGGGGAACCCACTGCCATTCTCCCAGCCCCACTGGAAGCATGTGGGCACAGTGACCAGGAGGACACATGGACTTTCACAGCAGGACCCAAAGAGCTTCTGCAAGAACCCACCAGAGCTCCCTCCCCAGTCAGCTCAGGGAGGCCTAGCATCACAGCCTTGAGCAGTATAAGGGTCCTTATAATGGACAGAGGGATGCAGTTGAGTCAGAGACACAGAAGGAGGCAGACTCACGCAGAGGTTGGAGGGAGGCTGGGCCATGAGCCAAGGAGTGCGGGGGCCTCGGGAAGCCGGAGGAGCAAGGGAACAGATTCCTCCCAGGCCTCCAGCAGGCACACAGCTTACTCCTCCATGTTCAGACCTCTGACCCCCAGGAGTGGAAAATAATAAATGTGTGTTGTTTTAAGCCAATAAGCTTGTGGTAATTTGTTACAGCAGCAATACAGAACTAATACCACCAATGAGAGACAGAGATGTCTCTCATTAAAGACTACATGATATTTAATGTGGCCTGCACATTAAATACCATGTAGCAAGGTTTAATTTTTCATAGACCTTTGGATACAATACATAGAAATCGGTGATAATACTGGTATTTTTTCCACTCCAGTGGCTCTCATGCTCTCCCTTGGAGCCTTGCACTAAATCATGGCTAACAGGCTAACAATGCTGTGTCTGCCTCCTTCTAAGCCCAGGCTACGGAAACAGTGTAGCAGATCCTTCTAGGAAGGTTAGATTTCACTCCAGGCTTCCCAAGGATGGCTGAAGTGTAGAGGAGTTAAGGAATTTGCCCATTTTCACTTATTTACTGTTTTGCTCACTCATTCCACTTCATCCTTGTTCCCTGGGTGAGCATGGCTCCCTGTGGCCATGTAGGAGCTTTTGGAGGGATGGGAGACTCGTCCTTTCAGTTGAAGGCAACACAACTCATTCTCCTTTCAGGGCCTCAGGTCATGTGGGCCCCTTTCCCTTTCACTTTTAGATGATCTACCAGGAAATGTTCAGGTTTTTGTGAAAATTAAGCACAGCTTCATGCTACAGCATACCTGCAAAGCCATCTGATAGTTATAACACAGGACCTAAAAGGCATCGGAACCAGTGAGGGATTCCCTCCGAGAACCAGTTCTACCACAAAAAAAAAAAAAAAAACAAAAAACTACGGACCAAGTCTCAAACACAAGGATGCTTATTTCTATGCTATTTAAAATACAGAAACAATGGAATCAATTAAAATGACTGATGATAGGGCATGATTAGTAAATTATGGTACATATGTAGAACTGACTTATGCAGCTATAAAGAAATTGTGTTTGTTTTTGGCCAGGTGTGCTGGCTCACGCCTGTAATCCCAGCACTTTGGGAGGCCAAGGCGGGTGGATCACGAGGTCAGGAGATCGAGACCATCCTGGCTAACATGGTGAAACCTCATCTCTACTAAAAATACAAAATATTAGCCGGGTGTGGTGGCGGGCACTGTAGTCCCAGCTACTAGGGAGGCTGAGGCAGGAGAATGGCGTGAACCCAGGAGGTGGAGCTTGCAGTGAGCAGAGATCACACCACGTACTCCAGCCTGGGCAACAGAGCAAGACTCTGTCTCAAAAAAAAAGGGGGGGGGGCGGGGGAGCACCTCATGAGGCCAGGGAAGGCCTCTGGGCAGAGATGACGTCTGTGAGAATGAGGCAGGATTCTCCAGACTGACAGATGGATGGTGGTCTCTCCACAGGGTGTGTGGAGGATCAGTTCATAGCTGACTCTGGAATGCACTCTCTCACAGAGCACTAACTCAACACTCACTAAGAATCCTCTGCCTTGGGGAAGATTCAGCGGCTATGATCTAAGAAGCTGAAAGCCAAGTTCTACTCAGGGGTCTTCTACCAGACCCTGAGAAGGCCACTCTGAGCCTCAGGATCCTCATCTGTGAGGCAGGGCATCAGGACTTTCGGTATCTCAAAGATCCCTTCCAACTTTACCATTCCAAAGCTTAAGGGACTTCGGAGGTATTTCTATACAGAAAAATCATTACAAATACGCAGAACAGCGTCTCCAAGATGATAAAGCACAGTTATTTAAGAAAACATAAAGAGATGAAATGGTAGGAAGCATGGCAACATTGTATACCTTTGAGTCTTCAACAAATTTGGGGAAAAACAATATTTGCTGGAGGCCAGATTTTTAATTTCCCTAAAGTACTATTCCCACCAAGGACCTTAGACCCCAGTGCTGCTCACATGTGCACTTGAGAAGCCTATGTGAAAGCAGGAGAGGAATGCTGTCCACAACATTGCCCAAATGCAACTGATCTATCCTATCGTACCGAGCCTAACTGGGACTGTTGCTCTCCTGCTGATCCACTGGACTCGGGGCCAGGTGAAGGTGCCAAACTGTCCTCAGCTCTAGGACTGAGTCTATTCCAAGTCAGCCCAGGCTGGCTGTAACTCTCTGTGGACTTGCCTGTCTTCGTCCCTCAGCGGGGGGTCTCTGGGGGAGACAGGGCCCAGGTGCCTTCCACAGGCTTCTAGCCACAAGGCAAGGATGATGGCCCATTCATCTGCAGGCCCTCAGCCCCTAGCACAGTGCTTTGCTCGTTCAGGAATTGAGAAATGATTGTCCAGTGGAAAAGGACCATTTAGGATAGTCCTGTTTTCTGAAATGTGCCCTCTATAACTTGCAATACTGGGAGATTCTCCCCACATGACAACCCTTGAAAAGCCACCTTTTCCCCAGGCTGACACCCTGGGGTGCTGCAGCAGCTCCCGGGGCTCCCAGCCACCTCATTAGCTTCCTTTGAACAGACTGAAGTCTGCACACGTCCTCCTCAGGGGAGTCCGTCGGAGCTGCAGAACTGGGGCTGACAAGGTAGGTCCTAGGATCTCATTGAGTAGAAAATGATGCATTCATGAATTTTTAATAGTAGAAAATTTATCAAGAACAAAGAACAAAGGTTTCCAAGGCAAAGAAGCTATGCTTGCTGGTCTCCAGGAGCCCCCAGCTGACACTGGCTAAGATTTTCCATCCCGTGTCCATTCACATTCACCAACCAAACCTCTGCTTCCCTGTTCCAGAGACGTCCCCCAGTGCAAGGGGAAATACAAACAATGCAATTACTTTTAAAAAGCAGAGACGCATCACACGGGGGAGAGAAGGCTCCATGTTCAGCAGAGTCGGCTACGTGCTAAATGTGGAACAGGTTCACTGGGGAGGACTAATTGGAAATAAAAGAATTTCCTTTAACCTAATCACCAATAAACAGCAGTGAGGGAAGCACAGCAGACTGACATCTCGGGCTGACATCTCGCACAGCCTGCGCCGCAAGGACTTCCGGCACAGCACCGGGCCTGTCTGCGGGAGGCTTTGCAAGGGGAAAATGTCCTTGGTACCTATCCATTTTGAAAAACAGTAACTACGACTATTACCCTCACATAGGACGTTTCTATGAAGTCGTGAAGAGTTCTGCTCAGCCAGTGCCTCTGGGCCCCTCCTCCAAGCGAGTCACAGTGTGAGAGGTGGGGGCAGAACAGACAAGGCCACTGGCTTGACCATCTCTCATCCTCGAAGGGAGGTGGACACGGGGCACAGTCATCCCATTCCACCCCAGAGAAGGAGACCAGATGCCGGATAACCTGCATCCAAGCCCCGCTTTGCTGGGTTCCCCGTACACGGAGTGGTGGGAAACACAGGATCACCCCGGGCCCGCAAGCTCCTCTCTCTGCCAGGGCGGGGTGCTCTCACCCAGGGCTGAGACTTCTCACCCATCAGACCCTGCTCTCTGCTCCCACAGGACGCAGGCTGACCCTTCCTCAGCCCTAGCTCCTGCAGCGGTGGGGCTCCTGCAGGGAGGCACACAGGCCCAAGCTTGGTCCTTCTTCCAGAATAGCCTACCGTGCACGCACTGCTTCTGTTTTTGTCTCAGTCTGTTTCTTCACATGTCAAATGGGTATAAATCTGCCTGTTCCTTAGCGCTGCAGGTGGCACGATGCTCGGCACACTCTGGGTCTCAATAAATGCCAGCTCCTTTCTAATCCCACCGTAACAAAACCTTCTCGAGAGCAGGGAGAGAGCTGTTTTTCTGTACTGGCCATAGGGGGTTGAGTCTAATAAGTGCTCACTAAACCCCAATGAAAAGAACAACGGCCTCATTTACATGCTGAGTACACACGTGCATCAACACATATCACGGCAGGTTTCAGATGGTCATTTCTGTGTGACCTCAGCACCATTCCCGACGTACAGTTTAGCACAAAATGGGTGCTCCATTAAAGTCTTTGGAATGAAAATAGAAAAGAATAAGAGAATACAGAGTCAACTGTAACATGACATATTAACACAGGATAAGAAAAAAGCATGCACCCTTTAAAGAGAGCAAAAGTCAATGTAAAGACAAAGTTTTAATAAGCATGGTAGTTTTTCTTTAAATGCAATGGAAGTGCGGTAGATTGCGTTACTGTCTGAAGCACTCAGGGCCCCTTCCTACGGGATTATGCAGCCTCGCCTTGTTGGGTTCTGGCCACCTCATGACTTGTTTGACTGAGAGCATAATGGAAGTCACACGGGCCACTTGCAAGCAGAATGCTCATGGGCAATCCTTGGGTCCTTCCCCTTCACTTTTCCCTCTGCCACACTCCCCAGTATGTCTCAGAGAGGACTTGGGTCACTGAATGAAAGCAGACCACAGCAGAGCCAAAACCAGGCCGCAATAGACACAGAACTTAAATGAGAAACAAGTATTTGTGCTGCTGCACTAAGTCACTAAGATTCTGGGCCATTTGTTACTGGAGAATAACGTATCCTGCACAGAATGATACAGATCAGGGTTCGAATGACTCGATCCAGTTCCTACTGTATTGGCCACTTGGCTAAGTGTCGGTACAGAGAGATGACGAAGACAGGATTCCTGCCAAAGGGGGCTCCCAGTGGAGAGACTGATGTCTAAACAATGACATTAGGCATATGCCGTGTAGGACATGTGGACAGAGTGCTCCAGGAGCCCTGATCACAGTGGCTGGGGAAGCCAAAGGCAGGTGACATGGTGAGGAAATGCCGGGGCCTGCCAGAAGAAAGAGCACAACTGGCTATTCATGGCCTCATGCCCACAGCACTGTATGTTGTATTACCCCAGAATTTTTCCTTTGTCTTCTCCCTCTGCTATGGAATAATAACTGGAAACTATAATAAAACAGGTTTTAAAAAGCATGCTTTGTTTTTGTTTTTTAAAAAAACACAATGGTGGCCGGGCATGGTGGCTCACACCTATAATCCCAGCACTTTGGGAGGCCGAGGCGGGCGGACTGCCTGAGGTCAGGAGTTCCAGACCAGTCTGGCCAACATGGTGAAACCCTGTCTCTACTAAAAATACAAAAAAATTAGCCAGGCATGGTGGCGTGCGCCTGTAATCCCAGCTACTCGGGAGGCTGAGGCAGGGAAATTGCTTGAACCAGGGAGGTGGAGGTTGGGAGACTGCAGTGAGCCGAGATCGCACCACTGTACTCCAGCCTGGGTGACAGAGCAAGACTCTGTCTCAAAACAAAACAAAACAAAACAAAAAGAAACAAAAAAAGGCACAATGGTGCTTCTGTGTGCTCTTTCATTATGTAAAGCTGAGAAACCTGCACTCCTGGCGCACAGCCTGATCATCTCCCCCATGTGTAGCTGCCTATTGTCTGTATGTCCCCATGTCTCTAGCAAGTCCCGGAAACCGGCCCCCCACTATGGAAAGCCTTACATCCTTTCCCAGGAGGGGGTGCCCAGTCTGACTCCTGCCTTCCTTGGATCTCAGAGAGCTCCAAGACAACCCTGAAATATGGTGGGGACAAGGCCAGCAGGGACAATGGGACTCGGCAGGCCTTTGGGCCAGATCAGCCTGGGCTCCAGAATCATGTCGCTAGTGGGCAGGGATATGTGCATTCACAAAGTCACCCATTCCTTAAGGGAGGCGTTGTCCACTCCGGACAAGGCTCATGTGGAGGGGCCTCTTCCCATTCTCCTCTTCAGAATGACAGGAGACTGCCACAGAAGAGTACTCATAAATGGAGCGACTACCACTTGTTAAATACAAGACAGGCACTACACCAGGGGCACAAGAGCGAGTCACCCAACTTGTCCTCATCCTGGCCTAGTGAGGGAGGTACTGACATCATCCCCATTTCACAGATGCCAACACTGAGGCTCAGAGAGGTTAAGTAACTGACCCGAGATTACACCACATGCAAATGTGGTGAAGGAAGGACTCTAACCCCTGTCTCTGCAGCCCTGAAGCTTATGGCCTGTCCACAATTTGTCACATGGAGAGACCATCAGCTCCAACTGCACTTCAGAAAAACTCCATGGCTAGAACAACAGGAGTCCAGAGATGGCAGGAACAGGAGTCATGGTTTTGTGTGTGTGTGCAAGATGTGTGAACACAGCCATATTCTCTGAACACAAGTGTGCATACTACACATGGATCGTGCATGTCTAACGCAGCCATTCCAAGTGGAAAGATGAGCGAAGGGAATCTAGAAGATGGCCCCGGGTGGGCAAATGCCTGTTCTTATGTTCAAGATCCAGTGTCACTGCTTTGGGCATGAGATAGAGGGCATCATGTCACACACCTCCCACCCCAGGGTGGCTTCTGTGCCCCTCCTTGGACGCCCCCGCCTCCTGTGCTCATTTGTACTGCAGCCTTTCACTCTCGCTAGACTGGGGTCTCAAAGCCACTGTCCTTTTAATATCCGCATCTGCAGCACCTGGTGCTTGGCTTGGCTCCTAGAGAAAACGTGATTCATAGTTGGAATTGCCAAGCAAGCAAGGTGTGACAGAAGTCACTGCAGGAGGGTCTCATGGCCTAGGTTCGGATCCTGGCTCAGACACATCCTAGCAGTGCCACCTGGGGCAAGGAGCTCACCTCACCAAGCCTGGGTCTCCTCAATGGGCTTGCAGGAATATGACAAGGATTATAGAGGTGGCAAGGCACATCTGCAAACCTGCAGCTGACACTGAAGGGCTGGAAAATGTGAACCTGTAGAGAACAAAGGTGTCAGCAAATGTCAGTGGGATGCCGTGGAGTGCTCCTCGCCCCCCAATGCCACCAGGCATTAAGGTTCAAGCTTGGGAAGCCAAAAATGTTCTCCCCTGCCATGGCTGCTTTGATTGTGTCTATCTTGGGAGTTTCCAGTGGCTAATAGATCTTAAGTTAATGTAACTTCACAAAGACTTTCGGAACTAACACCAATTAAATGACTCCATTATGTCAGCCTCATTTCACTTTGGTTTTGCCGCCAACAGTTCTAACAGGCAAGCACTTTGCTCTGTGACACTGTCTTGTTATCCAAGTTTCCAGCCAGTTTTCCACATTGAAGTATTTCTTTCATTACGCAAAAAATGTTGTGTTAGCCACAGTCTAAGGAGAGACAGCAATTTTTCTTGGCCGTAAACAGCCTGGTCATAAACCACAGCCTGTTTTCTACAAGACCTCCTCCTCCTCCTCCTGCTCTTTCTGCCCTTCCTAGGCAGAAAAGCCTCATGTAAGGCTGAACGGAAGCACCTCGGAAACAGGTGCCAGCGATACCCAAACAGAAGGAGCCGGGCATCAGGAGTCCAGGTCCCAGCTCTGCCGCCTGATGCTGGCGCCCACAGCACCTCTGGGCATCACGGCCCTCTGCTGGGAACTGCAGAACTCGGTCCCCAGTGCTGTTCACAGCCTCAGTGGCATGTCATATGAGAGAAGATGTGAAAGTCTTAGAAATTAGGGAACCCAGGACATGAGAGGCATTTGAGGACTCAAGAATGGGCAGGAAGGAGAGGATCAAGGGGAGGGAGGCAGCCAGATCTGGGCTGGGAGAAGCAGGTGCCAGTAGCCTGAGATCCCTCTGGCACCCCAGAGAGAGGCCCCTTCACACAGTCTGTTCCAGACCCCGGACACACGGGAGGAGTGCCGCTTCCCTCCGCCTTTCCCAGGGTCTCACTTACAAGAGGGAAGAAAAGAAAAAGGGTCACATTTTCCAGGTGCCTTGCAGGGTTATAATCAGCTCCACTTCTGCCTCCTCATGGGACCCAGCAAAGGCCCAGCTTGCTGGACTGGACCTAAATGTCAAGGGCCAAATTCAGGGAGCAGGGCTGTGGCAGGGGTGGAGTCAGGTGCCAGGCCTGCAATGCGCAGCCTAGTGCCCTTTGTCCAGGATCACAGTACAACCTTTCTGGTGTGTCCAGAAGCCAGCTGACCTGAAAGGATGGGGGCCATGTGGCTGGATGGCTGGACAACCTCTGCCCCCTGTCAAACCCCCTGCACCCCAACTGTGACTCCTGCCCTCCCCGAGTGAGTGAACGGCAGCCCCACCTGCCCTGTGACCCAAACCCTTCCCCTCCTTCTCCATGCCCCACACCCCTAAGCCCTGCCAAATTCTCCTCCTACCCACGTATCCTGGAATCCACCTCTTCTCTCCACACCAAATGGCACCCCCAGGCCCAGCCACTGAAACCCACCCCGAGATCAGCACCCAGGCTCCCACCAGTCGTCACTCACCCCTTCCAGGCACTTCCCAAAAGGCCAATCTGATGGCACACTCTCCTGCCTTCTCATGACCGTCCCTTCCCTCACAAGAGACCTGACTGTGGCCTTGGCTCATGGGCCCTGCTGCCCCTCCAGCCTCACCCTGGACTCTCCTCTCTGCCCTCACTCCCACCCTGAACAGCCTCAGCCTCGGGAACCCAGTGTGCTCCCCTGCCCCCGACCTCCTGGCCTGGCACAGGCAGTCCTCACTGGTAAGCAATCCCCACCCAGCTGCCCTCTGCCTGCCCAGCTCCTCCTGGCCGGTAAATCTCCCTTGAAGGCCTCTTCTACCAAAAAGCTGTCCCCAACACCTGCACCCAGGCTGGCTGGAGGATGAGCCCCTCCTCAGCAGTCTCTGGGCCTGCCCCTGCCTTCACACCTTGCAGAGACCAGTGCTCTATCCCCACGAGCCCAGTGCTGTCTGCACAGAGCCATGCCTTGTTCTCAGCTGTTTCACCAGCACCAGGCGTGCCTGGCAAGATGACATGCACTTAATATGAGGAATCAATGGCAAGAATGAATGCTAAAGTGTATATATATATATATATATATGTATACACACACATATATATACACACACATATATACACATATATATACATATATACGCACACATATATATACATATATACACACACACACACACAAATTTTTTTTTTTGAGACGGAGTCTCGCTCTGTCACCCAGGCTGGAGTGCATTGATGGCTCATGCAACGTCCACCTCCTGGGTTCAAGCGATTCTCCTGCTTCAGCCTCTCAAGTTGCTGGGACTACAGGCGCGCGCCACCATGCCCGCCTAATTTTTTTTGTATTCTTATTAGAGATGGGGGTTTCACCATGTTGGCCAGGCTGGTCTCGAACTCCTGACCTCAAGTCATCCACCCGCCTTGGCTTCTTAAAGTGCTGGGATTACAGGCGTGAGCCACCGTGCCCGGCCCTAGTTATATATTTTTAGTTTTCAGTATAAAGAACACACCCTGACACCACCCCGCACCCATGCCCTCACGCCACCACCAAAGCTTCAGGGAGAATTGTGCAAAACGCATTTAAGGAAACAAATACCTTTGACTCTCTCAGCTTATAAAATGTCCATGGCCCAACTCTGAGGAGGGCTGAGTCCCAAACTTACCTGGGAGGTGCTTCTGTACAGAACAACGACATTTGATACTTGTTTTTCCCAAAGTTTTCTCACAGGAATCGATTAAAATTAAGATGATGAAAAGAATCACATTTTAGGGGGCTCTACCCAGGAGTAGAGGAAAAACAGCATTGCAAATGTGCCTCTCTGGGGAGGTTACGCCACGGAACCCCATTCTACCTGACAGGCTACTTGGAAAAAGGGCACAGGGCCCCAGAAGCATACCACGTACAACTCACACAAGACACGACCTCGGCCCCAGACACCACAGCCCTGGCCATGACTTGGCCCAGAGCAACAAATCACAGATGCCGTGGCCAAAGTATGTTTTATCTATACCTCAACTAAGCCTCAGCATCTGAGGCTGGATCCCTGGGGTCACAGAGAGAATGACAACTTAGACCTCAAAGAACTTCCCTAAAACATGGAGGATGCAAAATAAATAAAAATTTCTTTTCCCGTTACCAAAATGCTTATAGATGAGGCGGATGGGGAAGAAGGTCAGAGTTCCAGTTCCCCACAGCTGATACTCCGTCCCAGACCCGGCCTCAGGCTCCCCTTGTCCAGGGGCTCGGCTGAAGCCCAGCAGCTCCTCTCCTCCCACCACTGACTCAGAAGGATGACCACATTCTCATTCCTGCCCCCAGCTATCCCATGGACTAGGGGGAGGAGGAAGAAATGGCTTCGACAACTAGAGCGCAGGTGGAATTTAAAAGCCACCCTTTTTTTATGGCAAATGTTTCTACCATAAGAAAAAGTACAAACATTTAGCAAGTCCTTGTCATGTGAACAGAGATGGACCCAGCGCAGATTGGTCTTTGAGGCATCCATCCAAGAGGAAAGGTCTAGGATAGGGGAGGCCTCGGAGGGGTCAGGCCCGCACCATATCACCCCAGCGGCAGGGGGCCATGTGCCAGCGCTCCTGGACAGTCTAGGTTTAGGCCTGCCGTCCCCGCAAGATCTGTGATCACTGCCTGCCCTTCGTTCTCAAAAATCTCCAGTCCTGGATGAAAATCACAGGGCCGTGGCACCCGCCCTGCCTCGGCCTGCTCTCACACCAACTGTGAAGGTCACACAAGGCAGGGCTTACCAAGTCCACCTTCCTACCAAGACCTGACCTGGATGGGGGGCAAACTGAAAAAGTTGAAATGTTACACTAAGAGAAGAGGGAATAGTAACGGGAATAAAAATCACTGAGAAATTTCTGTGAAATTGGAAAATGACGAATGAACAAAAGTAGTTTCCGGCCTCTGGAGTCACTGGTGCTGACCCTGGAAGGCACGGGTGAAACCACACTGAGCAGCACCAGGGCAAAGTCGAAGGCGCTACTGAGAAAGGTTTTCCTTCCCCACACGCAGGACCCTCTGAGAGGCTGTGGGAGGAGGCCGAGGTGAGTGCCAGGCCCCAAAACCACCCCAGGGACCTTCTCCACAGACCCACTCCTGGATGTAGAGACACACACCAGGCCCGTCAAGCTACTGCCATCCCTCTCGAGTCCCTGCGAACCTCCCCACACACCCTGTGGGCCACCTGGGAGGGAGAAATGATCTATAAGGACGAATGGCAGGTGAGCAAGGGCAGAGTGCCAAAGAAAGCAGCAGGAGCTTCGAGAGCGGCCTGACGGCTCCATGGTCCCCCCATCCCCGCCGCACAGGCCTCCAGGCCACACTGGGTACTGGTCGGGGAGAGGCGGTGAGGAAAGGAGTTTGAGATTACTCAGGCTGGGGTTTCTCTCCTGGGCCTGCCGCGGTTGAAAGATGGATGGGGAATCTGAGATAGTAAGAGGCTGAATTCACGGCTCGCCCAGCAGGCTCGTGTATCGGTACTCAAGAGAAAACCGTGTGTTTCTATGAGAACAAGTTACAGACAACATAACAGAAAATGGAAAGCTAGTAGAATCTCAGAGTGTGGATGTATAGTCTCCCAGGAAGGACAGGAATTCCTGGGATGAGCCTCCGCCATGCGACGGGTTCTTCCTGAGCTAACCCAACATCTCCCCGCCCCATTCCAGCAGCTGCAGCATGGGCAGAGAAGATCCCACCACCGATTACATTAAGTGCCCACCACGGAAACATCCACCTGACCTCATTACAACCTCCTGGCAACCCAGAGGGGTCGTTATGATAGTCCTGATTGTGCAGCCCTTGTGGAAACTAAAGCTCACAGAGGTTAAGAAAATGAAGTTACTCAACTCAGGTTGGCTTGAGGTCACAGTTTTTTCCATGACATTCAGCCAGCTGGGGCTCAGGGCCCTGGGCCCACTAAAGCATCGCTGTAGACAAGGGTGATGCCCCCTAAAGCATCGCTGTAGACAAGGGTGATGCCCACTAAAGCATCGCTGTAGACACTTTAGTGATGCCCACTAAAGCATCGCTGTAGACACTGTAGACAGCACACCCCAGGCTGCCCACTGTGCCAGCTGCTGCTGCGTGTGCTGTTCATGCTCCTTCTCAGCTCCTACAGGGCTCCATTTTACAGACGTGGACATGAGGCGCACAGAAGACCAGCTCATGTGGAGGCTGGGCCCAGGTTTCCGTGGTCTTCCACTCTGCCCGGCAGCCTCCAGCTGCCTCTCCCTCTCTGCCCAGTTCCCCAGGGGCTGTAGCTCTGCCGAGAGCACCTCCACAGGCCATCCCTGGGGCTGCCTGCGCTCCCTCCCATCAGTGGACCTAGATCAGCCGCACCCGATTCAAAGGGCTCCCCTAGCACTGCACCCCCTGAGAATCAAAGCCCATCCTGGTCTCCAGACTGACTCTCCAGCTCACTCTCCAAGCTGGAAAGCACCACCAAGAAGGGAGAGCAGTGATTCTGAGAGGACCTAGGACCAAGGTCTGGCAACTTTCACCAGAGGCCAATGAAAACAAGGACTGCCCTAGACGAGACTTTCCACCAAACTGCATGTGAATGAGGCTCCAGACACAGACATGGCTTCTGGGCAGCGCTAGAGATAGTGACGACTGCGTGGTCAGCCTGGATCACTGGCCTCTGCATTTCTCTAGCACACAGGTTCTGTGACTTTCCTGAATGTCAGAGCACCCGGAGGGCCTCTTAAACTACAGATCACTGGGGCCTGCCCCACAGTAAGTCTGGCATGGGTCTAAGAATTTGCATTTCTAGCAAGTTCCCAGGTGATGGTGCTGCTGCTGGCCTGGGTCCACACTTCGAAAACCATGGCTCCAACAGGAGGCTTTCAAGCCAGCAGTGAAGTGGTCATTTATGCTACAGGTGAAAACAGAGAAACCCCAAAAGACAAAGATCAAGGCAAAGGCATCCTCTTCAAAAACCTACAAATTCCTCATTAAAAAATATAAAGATCAATTTCCCTCAACCTGCCGGCCAAGGTCCTCTAGGATTTGGCCCAGCCAAGTTGACCCCTCACCACCCCCACACTCCTACATTAGCACCGAGCATCAGCATCCAGGCCACGGGACACCATTTCCCTCCCATCTTCACCCCACTCAAGCTGCCCTGGCTCTGCCAACGCCCCTCCTCTCTTCACGTCACCTGTCAGCCCATCCGCTGACATCACCATCAGCTGCTCTCTCTTCTGATAAGTGTCTTCAGAAAATAACCCTCATGTTTATGGTCAACTGATTTTAGACAAAGGTACTAAAGCCATCCAATGGAGAAAGAACAGTCTTTTTAACATCCCATGCTGGAACAACTGGATATCCATATGCAACATAAAAAAAGCTTTTACCTCACACCCGACACAAAAAACTAGCTCAAAAGGATTATGGACATAAATGTAAGATTTAAAACTATAAAACTTCTAAAAACAACATAGGAGAAAATATTTGTGACCATGGATTGTGCAGAGGTTTATGACACCAAAGGTCCATCCTATTTTTAAAAATTGATAAACTGTACTTCATCAGCACTTACAATTTCTCTCACCGCTAAGAAAAAGACAAATCGCAGACTGGGAAGAGTGTCTCCAAACCAGGCATTTGACAAAGGGCTTGCAACCACAACGCACAAGGAACTCTCTGACTCAATAACAAGGTGGCTACGAACCTGGTTTTAAAAAGGGTGCCAAAGGCTCAGGCGCCTCACCACAAGGGATCTGTGTACGGCTCGTGAGGAGCTGAGAAAACGCTCCCATCAGCCCTCAGAGAGGTAAATGAAAACCACAGGGAGAAGCCACAGGCCAAGACGTACAGGAAGCAGCCTTGCAGAGTCTGGCAGGGAGGACTCAGCTGCCATCCCAGTGCCCTTCGCCCTCTGCGGGGATACTGGCACCAGAGTCACTTACTCACAGGTACCTGGAAGGCAGGATGATGCCTGTTCACCTCTGCTTCTCTGAGAGGAGTAGTGTGGGGGAGTTGTGGGGGGAGACACAGGGTCCCTGAGACAAACTAGTGAGCTGCCAGAAGTCTCTGGAAGTTTCCAATCCTGCTGGGCCCCGGGATCAGGGCCAATGCTGCCCCAATTTCTCTCCCTGGGCAGCTACTGGGTCTGGATTACCTGAAGAGTAAGACGATTCTGGCCTGAAAACATACAGGAAATGTCTTCACATCTTCACCTGATCACTTCCAAACCTCAAGCAGTAAAGCACTTTCAGATTTTGTTTTGAGCCATGAAGGAGAAGAGTAAGGGTTTTTCTGGGGATGAGAGGGCTTGAATGTGCCAGGAACAGGTGTAACGGTCCGTGCGGGACAGGGCTGGGTAAGAGAACACCATCAAATGAAACGGCTCCATCACAGAACTGATAAACACTCAGTACCTGACGATGGAGATTCACAACAGTATCCATGAAGTAGCTTCGAAAAAAATGCTGAGGCCAGGTGCGGTGGCTCACACCTGTAATCCCAGCATTTTGGGAGGCCAAGGCAGGCGGATCACGAGGTCAGGAGATCAAGACCACCCTGGCTAACATGGTGAAACTCCATCTTTACTAAAAATACAAAAAATTAGCTGGGTGTGGTGGTGAGCACCTATAGTCCCAGCTACTCCGGAGGCTGAGGCAGGAGAATGGCGTGAACCCAGGAGGCGGAGCTTGCAGTGAGCAGAGATCGCACGACTCCACTCCAGCTTGGGCGACAGAGCGAGACTCTGTCTCAAAAAAAAAAAAAAAAAAAAATGCTGAATACGATCAAGCCTTCCTCCTCCTCCTCATTCATTCATTCATTCATTCATTTTTGAGATGGAATCTCACTCTGTTGCCCAGGCTGGAGTGCAGTGGGGCGATCTCAGCTCACTGCAGCCTCCGTCTCCTGGGTTCAAGCAATTCCCCTGCCTTAGCCTCCCGAATAGCTGAGATTACAGGTATGTGCCACCACGCCCAGCTAATTTTTGTATCTTTAGTAGAAACGGGGTTTCACCATGTTGGCCAGGCTGGTCTCGAACTCCTGACCTTAGGTGATCCACCCACCTCGGCCTCCCAAAGTGCTGGGATTATGGGTGTGAGCCACCGCACCCAGCCTCCTACTCCTAATTTAATGAGGAATAAAAAAAGAGAAAGAAGACCGAAAAACAAGTTTTGTTTTGTTTTGTATTTTTAGTGGAGATGGGGTTTCACCTTGTTGGCCAGTCTGGTCTCGAACTCCTGGCTTCAAGGTATCCTCCCACCTTGGCCTCCCAAAGTTCTGGGATGACAGGTGTGAGCCACAGCACCCGGCTGAAGAACAAGTTTAAGATGACCACGGGCACATAACCGGCAGAACCCCCACCATGGGACCTTGTTAATGAAATGCAAAATGTCCAAGAGGAAAAGAGGTGAACAGTCAACCTGCACATTAAACATGGATTGAGACATAGCCATTTCTTGAATTCTGATGCAAACCAATGTTAGGGAATAGGTCACTGAGACAACTGGAAATTTAAACACTGGCTGGGTACTTGTTGATAATGAGGAATTGTTCATTGTTAATTTTAAAGCATAATAAATCCCAGCACTTTGGGAGGCCGAGGCGGGTGGATCATGAGGTCAGGAGATCGAGACCACGGTGAAACCCCGTCTCTACTAAAAATACAAAAAAATTAGCCGGGCGTGGTGGCGGGCGCCTGTAGTCCCAGCTACTCGGAGAGGCTGAGGCAGGAGAATGGCGTGAACCCAGGAGACAGAGCTTGCAGTGAGCCGAGATTGCGCCACTGCACTCCAGACTGGGCGGGCGACAGAGCGAGACTCCGTCTCAAAAAAAAAAAAAAAAAAAAAAAAAAAAATAAAGCATAATAAAGTATTGTGACATTTAAAAGAGTTACAGCATTAAACATGAAAATGTTTACATATGAAATAATATGATAGATTGGATTTGCTTCAAACTATTAGAGGAAACGGGGAAATAGGTAGGAATAATAGATGAGAAAAATCCACCAGGAATTGCTGCTTACTGAAGGCGGGTGACAAGCACGTGGGGTCATTATCTGAAGATGGTGCCTTCTGTGTGTGTGTGAAATCTCCGTAATAAAGCTGTGAAGTAAAGAACACACGGCGATGGCTGTGTCTGTGCCAGGCTACCCTCTGCAATGCCCTTTTGCTCAGGCACCTTCGCGAAAGTTGCCCAGGCCTGAGGTGGCTGTGGCTGGGATTCTCACTCCCCGCTGGACAGATGAGAGGCTGAAGGCAGGCCCAGGTCCCAGAGAACCAGTGCAGCTGCGATCGCAGCGCGTCTCTGCTCCGTCCACAGCACTCTGGTTTTTTTCCACAGATAACCTGAGTCGCTTTCTTAATAGACGGGCAGAGACATCTGGGTGGGCTTCACAGGAGAGATGTGTCTGTGGGGCTCGGCGGCCAGGCTCCCATCCCCAGGACGGGAGTGAAGAGTTCTCGCCCGCAGACCAACGGGGGCGCCGTGAGTGAGGGCAGGCCGGGTGCGGAGGAGTGCGGGTCGGGGCTGACAGGAACGCAAGCACCACAGAGAAGTAACCACTGGTGTCAGGACTTGGTATCTCTTCCTGGTGACCTGAAGGTTGACACCACCCCGTCCCTCTGAAAAACCTCCTGCTGGGCCAGGCTTGGCTTAAGAACTGTGTAGGGGGTGAGAGCCTGGGAGTGAGGGCTCCGGCGGGGGCACCTGCCCCAGGAAGGAGGGAGCCCTGGGCCCCGGCCAGATGCTGCCACGGAGCTTGCAACTCACCCGCCCACTCACGAGCCAAACGTCTCTAGCCCAGCACAGGCCAGATGGAGGACCAAGGTGGTGGGAAGACCGGACATGAACGGACACGGGTGCTGCTCTCAGACAGCTGCAGCCTGGAGTCATGACTCCTGCGCTCGGGTCAGCACCAGAGGAAATTAAATACCCCAATGCCCGGCTGCATCCAGCCAGTCAGTCAGGATGCTGGCAGGTGAGGGGAGGGGACAGGCACCCCTCTTTAGTAAAGGCCCCTGGGTGATGACAATACACAGCAGTCTACAAACCTCTAGTCCAGCAAGAGGGAGAATCTGAGGTGGAAAACAATAAACTCCATCCAAGAGACCCATAGTGTCGGGGAGGGCAGGACAGCGCCCCTCACAGCAAGGCCGGGGGACTGAGAGACCACAGCGTCGGGGAGGGCAGGACGGCGCCCCTCACAGCAAGGCCGGGGGACTGAGAGACCCATAGTGTCGGGGAGGGCAGGACGGCGCCCCTCACAGCACCGCCAGGGGGACCCAGGACAGAGCTGGCCTAAAGTGGGGCTTGAGGGAAAGAAGAGCCGTGGCCGATGTGCAAGTGACGTGCGCTGGCTCCTCTCTGCCAGCCTGGGGTGTGGGGCTGAGACTCCACAGACCACATTCCCGCTCTGCCCATGGGTGCTGGCGGGAGGCCTCAGGACCACAGAGGGAAGAAGCGATCTGCTCTTTCCCTGGGCCTCCCCTTGCCCCTTGAGTGTTTTCTGTCTACAGTTCCTGCAGGTGCCCCCCAGTGACATCGCACCTCACTTTCAAGACCCCAGGTACCCCCTTCTCAAATGGCTGTGGCAGCTCCATGACCCCCCAAACTTCTCTAACAAGATGGCAACTCCGAGGGACCACACCCCTCCTTGCAGCCACCCCATAACTGGCACACCTCAGTGTCGTCCTCTGCCTGCCCGGGCCCAGCTACCAACGTTACACCTCGGACACAGTTCTCCATAGCGAATCTTCTCTGTTCACTAACCGGGTGGCTCCTCACTCCTGACCAATGCCAGGAGAACTTTCTCTGCCTCCACTCTCAATGCCACTAAGAATCCAGGCAAATGGGGCCCCAAATAACAACCAACTACTTGAGCAGAAATTGGGTCCGGTCACCTCCACCCATACCTCCACCTCCATACCAAGAAGGAAACAAAAGCCCCGGAATGCCTGCCCTGCACACGAGCCATGACGTGCTCCAGCGGTGCCATCTGGAGGGGGACAGCTTTGAAATTATCACTGTAACAAAGGGGCACCAGGAGGTAACAGCACCATCACCAACAGCTGGCCACTGGCCATGCATCAGGCCTGGCCTCTAAGGCTGCTCTTTAGATCAACCTGCCGGGCATGGATTTGACTCCTACTTTATGAAGAGCACTCAGTGCACAGTGAGGCCCTGCCCAGGCGAGCGAAGCCAGCTTGGGGTGGAGTTGAGGCTGCAGAGGGCTCCGCGTGGCTCCAGCCCGTGGGTGTTCATCTCAGCCCAGCAAGTGGACAGCTGGGAACAGGTCTGCAGACAGGGTGGGCGTGGGAGGAGCCACACGCCCCCCACCTCCCACGCACTAGGAAAGGCTCCAGACATTTCCCCACCACAGACGCCACCCACGGACAACAGAGGCAAAGACCCAGAAGGAAAACCTCCTGTCGAAGGTTTCTGAGGAACAAAGAGGCACGTGGTGTGTGGAAAGCCAATCAAGTCATCCTATTTCTCTTTTCTCACAAAAAGAGAAGAATTTCTCTTGTCATCTGAGCCAGCAAACCACTGCATCTTCCCCAGTATTGAATTTCTCGAATCCAATTGCTTCTCCAGGCTGAACGCAAACGTTCCTTCCCTCTGCCTATTAATCACTGGGAGGTCCCTATTGATCCCAGAGCCATCTGGGTTTGTATCAGGAAAACTGTAAAAACTGCTCATTAGTGGAGCCAGTGGGGGTTGCAGAGACAGCTCTGGCCAGGGAGTCCAGAGCCCAGGCTCTAGCGGGCCTCTGCCATGGGCTCACTACTGACCGCGGGCCTCCATCTCCCCACATCAGCTGAAGGGATGAGGGCACATCAGGATGCTTTCTCCTTGTTTCTAGAAATTACGTTTCTGAGGGACTCTCCTCATTTCCTTTCAGACTGAAAAACAAGGTACAAAGAAAATCCACACAAAAACTCATCTGTAACTCAGACTGCAAAGGAACACAGAGGGATGAGCAATGCCAACACAGTATAAATAAGCTTCAATAACAACCTGCAAGAAGACTGGGCTCCACACGATTAAGCATCACTTTGATGATTCACAAGGTTCTTTGGAATGTTTGAAGGAATTAAACAAGAAACAAAAAGACACAGGCGAGAGGAGGAGCCAGACAGTTGAGTTGGGGGCTGCTCTGGGCTGGGATAAACAGGACTGTGCAGCACCCACATAACCCCCAGGAGATGGGGTTGCCCAGAAACCACTTCCTCCAAGGATCCTCGAGGAGAAGTTGTGGAGCTCCCAGGTTGGCCATTGCCTGTGGAGCTCTTCCCTGCCCCTCTCGCAGCAAAGCCATGCCATGATCCATGTGGGTGCTCTATCAAGACACAGCCAGAGCTGGCTGCTCAGATCCCGCCGGCAGTCAATATCCCCAGCAGCCGCAGCGTTTGGGCACTTCGGTGCCAGGTCCGCTGCATCCTCTAAATGCGGTGTCCCTGCAGCAAGCGAGGGGGACAGAGCTGGGCATCTTAAAGCATGTAATGAGATAACATCTATTATCATATATTATAAAGAGGTTTATGCATACATGAGGGTTGTCATGAAATTTAATTTCAATGGTTTGATAATTAAGCAAAAAACCCACAATTATCATATCTTAATTTTCCAGTAAATTTGCTCCTGCTGCTGCCAACACTGTATTTTCCTAAGAAAATTCATGCGGTTCCACTAAGGAGAGACATCCACTGTTTCTGGTTGTGCATGGAAACTGGACGAGGAGGGAAGGCCAATTCTGGGGACGCAGCCTAGGGAACCATGGGCAACTCCCACAGAAAGGCGGGCGGTGGAGAACAGGTGGCTGGTGCTCAGCAGCCCGGTTCCAGCTCCAATTGACTGCATGCCCCTGGTGGGTCTCGACCTCTTTTACTCATAGGGAAAAATGAGTGCAAAGCCCACTCCCTGTAGAACTGCCTATGAAAGTGGTGTCTTTCCCAACACCGCCCCGGGGTAGAAATGCAAGTTAATACAGATCTCCAGCTGCTCGACTGGGGACAGGGCTCTGAATGTCATGACCAAAGGCATGGGGCCCAGGAAACAGAATCACCAGGCACCAAGCATCGCAAATCACATCTGGCAAAAGCAAGGTTAACTAATGGTCCTTAATTACAGAACTGATGTATCACACATGCCACAGAAACTCACAGGCTGAGGGATGAGTCACCAATTTCCAAAGGACCTTTTAAAGGAGAAATTAGGAAGGTGAAAAAGTACTTTCCACATCCAGTCGCTTCAATATTCCATCATAAAGTATGAGACTAACAAGATCTCGCTAAGAAATATGGTAAGAGCGGCATTGCTAGTTTCTAAAAACTCTAATATTCACAGTCTATGAACACCTCTTTCACACTTACCACCCCACCACACTCCCCTCCACCATGCTGCTCCCCCTGCCTGCACGGCTCTCCCTGGCACACTGGCCCTGGCCACCTCCTGCTCACTCGTCACGTCGTGCTGTAAATGAATGTTTATGCCCCACAAAATCTACATGCTGAAAACCTACCCTCCATGGTGATTATATTAAAGGGCAGCGCTTCAGGGAGGTGATCAGCTCATGAAGATGGAATCCACGTGATTAGGATCAGTGTTCTTCTAAATGAAGCTTGAGAAAAACCCTTTGCCCCTCCCACCATGTGAGGACACAGTGAGAAGCCTACATCTATGGAGCAGGAAATGAGCCCTCACCACCCACAGAATCTGCCCAGCGTCTTGATCTTGAACCTGCAGCCTCCAGAATCAGAAATAATTTTCGGTTGTTTATAAGCCACCCAGTCTATGGTATTTTGTTATAGCAGCTCAGCATTTCCATATTCTCATCACCTCCTCCAGGAAGCCCTCCTAGCCACCCTCCTTGGCCCCCCAGTCCTAGGCCCCCCTCCTATGTGCTTTGCATTCTCCTCACACTGTATAACAATTGTCTGTTTGTGTCCTTTTCTTCCATACCTAAATATAAGTGTAGTGAAAACACAGGCAGCACCACACATACTCAGCAGCTTCACTCCCAGCAGGGCCTGGCACCTCGGAGATACACAGTAAATACTTGGTGAATTAATGAATGAACACCCTGGACATCAAAGGCCCAGTCTGCTTCTCCATCTCACCCTTTCTTCTGCTGGGTGAAGCTGGACTTTACAATCCTGAACCCAACTTACCAAAGGCTGCACAGAGCAGAAGGTGGGAAATAAACAGAATTTTGCCCCCGCCCTGGCCTCTCTCACACCATCCCAAGCGTGGCTCCAGCATCGTCTCCCCTTGGTGTGTGGAGCAGCAGGGCAGAGCCTGAATGTCAGACAGATGGGGTTCCACAAAGTGGCTTTGATCAGCCACTCAGTTTGCTTATCTATAAAATGAGGACACTGTTCCCACATGAGAATATTATGAGGACTGAATGTGACTTCATATGGGAAGTGCTCGGTAAATACTATTTCCATCCTCTCTTCCCCCAGGAAGCATGTTGCTCCTCCTCGTGCTGTTGGGGACACATTTCTATCCATAGCTCTTGCACTGGGTGAGATGAGATCACCCCTTCCTACTAGGAGGGAGGAGAGGCAGCAGGCACCACAATTATCTAACTGGGGTTGGTCTCTCAGATTGCAGGCCACCTTTGAATGCCGGTTCTGCAAACGGCAGCATCAAAGCCATGTTAATTCCAGGAATCTGGCTCTTCCTTTAAGAGGAGGCTGTGCTATCTTGCACAGAAAAGTTCTGTGCACCTGCCTCCCTCCAAGGTAGCAGTGAGAGCACCACCTTCCGCTCCCGCTGGTAGAGATGAAGCTGGAGTCTCAGCCCGACTACTGCCTGCACCTCCAGGCAGAGCCCACGTCCTCCCCATTCCAGAGGGCAAAACGCAGGCAGAGGAAGCTTCTTTAGGTTTAGCACAGCCCGGGGGTGGGGGTCGGGGGGGTGGTGGCAGGGGTGCCTCCTCGTAGGGGAAGGGGAGAGCCAGGAGAGGGGTTCAGCTCAGGACTCTGGGAAGGAACTGGATACTCAAGACACAAAGCCTGGATGGACAGGGACCAGGTCTGAGGTCTGTAAGGTGCTGTCCAGCGTTGCGAAGTAAGGTACAGCCATTTCCACTTCCTCCACCTGCACTGCTCTGCACAACCCCTCCATGGAGGCCGAGTGTGCATCTGACCCACAGGAGGCTGGTGAGGCACTGAGAGAGGTTTGGGAAAGGGAGGGGAAGGGAATCATGCATTCTAGGGCTCAGGGCTCAAGCCTCCCAAACAGGCACTCACGGCAGAGTTGCATGGATTCATGGGTGTCCCCAGCAGTGGGCACAGCGGGGGGAGCACCTAAGATGACTTCCCAGATGGACATAACCTCATGACCTCTAGTTCACCCACCGCTCCCACCCAGCCCGGGACAGCAAGATACCCTTGTCAGGCAGAAAAGGGCAGCTGCTCTGGCTGGGTTAGACACTTGTCCCAATGCGTTGCCAATCCCCAGCGAGGAGGGGCCCTTATTTATTCTTCACGGCACGCCTGAAGCCTGACACGGGGCTTACCACACAGCAAATTGCTGAAGTATCAATATTTATTGAATGAATATTTTATGAATAAATAAAAGAATATGCGAGTTAGAAGCATTCAGAAATGAGAATTTAAGCAAAAACTTAATAACAAAAAAGCCTGAAGCACAAGACTAATTGTGATTATTTGCAGCTGGGATTGTTAATGTCCTCAGCCTCGCATTGCCAAGAATGAGTCAAGCTTACTATACAGGACAAGCTTAGCAATTTATAATTTCTTTAAAGTGTTTTATACTAGTGTCATAAGAAGACCAGATTTATGTTCTCTGGGATCTTGGACTACATCAAGGTATTTATACAAGAAAGAGCAATCCGAGGGCCAACAGTTCCCTATACAGCAGCACTGGACCCAGCACTGCCAAAGGCGTAGACCCCAGAGGATGCATCAATGCTCCCTGAAGGCACCTGTCCTCATCCTGAGGAACCTGAGGTGCCGCAGCATCCAGCCACAGCCCTCACGGCTCATACACACAGAAGCATACACCAGTCCCACGCGCATACCCACACCCAAGTGACAAGTCCTGTCCAAGGGATCTTGGGAAGGAGGGTTTCCTGGCACCTCTCAAAGACAGGCCATAAATGCCCCCCAAGCCACTGAATCTCTAGCTTCCAGCAGCCCAAACAGGACCTGCTACAAGGCTGCAGGGCCTGGCTTGACATTCATGCATGTCATTAACAATAATCATATTAAATATGAATACCCTGGAAGCCACCTCACAGTGAGAGCATTAGCATGGAAATGAATAAAGTGGCATATTTACACAATGAAATATTAATAGCAGTTCAAATGAAAGAACTAGATTTATGTTTAGCTCCAAAGAATAATGCTGATTTTTAAAGTTTTAAAAGGACATATATGATATGCAACCACTTACGTCATTAAAAAAAACTCTCGGCCGGGCCCAGTGGCTCTTGCCTGTGATTCCAGCACTTTGGGAGGCCAAGGTGGGCGGGTCACAAGGTCAGGAGTTCAAGACCAGCCTGACCAACATGGTGAAACCCCATCTCTACTAAAAATACAAAAACTAGCCGGGTGTGGTGGCGGGTGCCTGTAATCCCGGCTACTCAGGAGGCTGAGGCAGGAGAATCGCTTGAACCCAGGAGGTGGAGGTTGCAGTGAGCCAAGACTGTGCCACTGCACTCCTGCAAGATTCTGTATCAAAAAAACAAAAAACAAACAAGCAAACAAACAAGCTCTCAAAATAATGTTTGGTTGGGGATATATGTCTATACAATAAAGTAGTAAAACATGGATATGAAATGATACCATCACCTCTAAGAAAGAAATTACCCAAAAGAGGAAGGAAAGAGAAAGGAAGATGGGATGAGGTGGGCAGAAGAGGAGAGTTTAGCTATTTTTACTTTTATTTTTCCCAACATTTTCTTCTAAAAAATTTCAAATATAAGGTGAAAAAAATTTACACTGAACACCCCATATGCCCATTAAGAGACGCTACTGTTAACATTATACTATATTTGCGTTAGCACCTAATGTGTTCATCTGCCCATCTATTAATCTGTCAGATATTTTATAGAACTCGAAGACTATTGTAGATATCACTCCCCGACCCCAAACCCTCCAGTGTGCATATCATTAACAGAGCTCAACACTGGCTTAGTTTTTCCTTCTGACATAAAGCTGATACATCATGAAATGTACAAATCTCAAGTGATTATTTGCCGAGTTTTGACGAATAGATACACGTGTGTAACCCAAAACCCTACTGATGTATATACAACATGACCATCACCTAGAAAATTACCTTATGCCCTTTCCCGATCAAATCCTGTTCCAATCTCTCCAGAAGGAATCAACGTTCTGCTTTTTTCCATCATAAACTGGTTCTGCTTGTTCTATAGGTTGGTGTAAAAGTAATGGCTGTTGTCACCATTAAAAATAATGGCAAAAGCTGTGATTACTTTTGCAGCAACCTACAGCATTTCATATCAATGGAATCACATGGCATATGCACTTTGGGTAAGGCTCCTTTCACCCAGCATCCTGTTCCTGAGAGGTGCCCGTGCTGTTCTGTGTAGGAGTAATTCATTCGTTTTTGTTGCAGAGTACTGCACCATTCCGTTTGTAAGAAAACACCACCATTTGTTTGTCCGTTCTCCTGTAATGGACACCTGGCCTCTATTTTCTGGCTAGGAACGTTGTATAGGTCTTCTTGTGACCATATGTTTTATATTATCCTTAAATAAATAACTAGGGTTGAAATAGCTGGGCAAAGGGTAAGTGTATATTTAATTTTATAGGATATCCCCAGACCTTTTTCCAAAGCAGCTGCACTATTTTATATCCCCACCCACAAGGCATGAGAGTTCCAGTTGCTTCACACCCTCACCAACATTTGGTGCTGTTTTTAACCATCCTGATGAGTGTGTCATGCTGTCTCATCGTGGTTTGGACTTACATTCCACCACTGATTGATAATGTTAATGTTGCTATTTAAAAAAACATTTTATTTCCTTAAAACAAATGAAAGAGGCAGAGAGAGACAGAGAGAGAGAGAGAAAGATCTGGGGCAAATAAAACAAAATCTAGGATGTGGGCATGCCAGTTTCTAAGTTATTTTCTGTATGTTTGAAGTCTTTAGCAATTAAAAATAAAAATATTATTCCATCTAAAATTCCATCTGTAAGTGTATGTTCCTAGAACCCAGGCTGGGCTTGGAGGCACAGCTTCTTAGTATGGAGGGAGGTTGAGTGGGGAGTGGGTCAGGGGCCACTGAGGGGCTCTGCCATGGAAGGACAGCATCACCCACGAGTCACTGAGCTCCACCTGCCTCCGGGCATGCCCTGGCCTCGCTCCTGACCAGCTCTCACTTCTGCATCAGCTCCTCACTCACCTCTGCAGGGCCAGGGGTCTCCTGAGGCTGACCTTGGCCAGCGATTGGTAGTGCCGCCTCTCTTTGCCCTACAGAGACTGGGCTTCGGTGACTGTGCTCCCCTCCCGAAGGTCTGAGCCTTGCCTGTCTTTCTGTAGCATTAATTCCTCAAAGGAATTCCTATTGATGCTGACATGCAGTTCCCAAACTGATGCCAAATATTTCTAGATACCACCTCTTTCTTTTTTTCTTTTTTTTTTGAGGCAGAGTCTCGCTCTGTCGCCCAGGCTGGAGTACAGTGGTACAATTGATCTCGGCTCACTACAACCTCTGCCTCCTGGGTTCAAGTGATTCTCCTGCCTCAGCCTCCTGAGTAGCTGGGATAACAGTCATGCACCACCATGCCCGGGGTAGTTTTTGTATTTTTAGTAGAGATGGGGTTTCTCCATGTTGGCCAGGCTGGTCTCGAACTCCTGATCTCAGGTGGTCCGCCTGCCTTGGCCTCCCCAGAGTGTTAGGATTACAGGCGTGAGCCACCACACCCAGCCCAGATACCACTTTCTTAAGAATTTAACAGCAAAGATGCCCAGATGCTGCTGGGTCCTCAAATGTGGGCTCTGAAAGCACACGTTGCTACTTCCTCAGACGCCATCCGGCTTTACCTACTTTGCACTTAGCTCTAATTTAAAACCACTCCAGATTCTCCCACCAAACTTGAATAGTCACTACAGTATCTCTGAAAGGGAGACAAACTGCCCATCCTCTGGGGACTCGGGGTGGATTATCTCCACACCCTCCCAAGCAGGGTGGTGAAGGCAGAGGGTGGCCTGCGGCGGCGTGAGGGTCTATGGGACACTTACCGCTGGCACTCGCCGGCGTGCAGGATGAGCGCCTCGCTGCTCCTGGTGCTGACGGTCAGCTCGTGCTCGGTGGAGTTGAAGACATCCAGGAGGAGGTGACACTGCCGGGTACTGCGTTAAAGACAAAAGAAAGTTCAGAATCCTCTGACAGCCACAGAGGAGTGACTTTCCCTTTCTCTCCTCTCCAAAGACTTCCCACCACTTAAGAGGGGCAAAGTATATCAAAATGCCAAGTGCTCCCAGGCTCAGAGGATTACGGAGACTGGTTCTGAACACGAGTGTGAACTCTAAGGAGTGGGTGTAGGCATCAGGTCCTCCTTGGGCCTAGGGTCCTGGGGACATGTGCTCACAGCTCAGCCATGCCTTTTACCAACCAAGTGGCCTTGGGAAGGTAACCCGAATTCTCCAAATCTCGATATACACTGATGACTGGAACACCTGACTCTGAAGTTTGATCATCTGCAGAGAAACACAGGCATACAGTGCCATTCCAGGATGCTGTGTCCAAGCCAGCATCTTCAGCTACCAGGTTCCACGCTAGGCCCTGAAGCGTGGCGACGCGTGTCCTGCTTGTGTGTGTGTGCACATCCAGCGCGAGCTTCTCCCATGCGGGCAACTCTAGAACTGGGGCAGACACTGGGGGTTTACTCATCACTCTCTGAAGCCTCTACTCCTTTGTTTCCTCTCCTCCAAAGGTGACAAGTAAAATGCTCAAGTTCCCATTGTTCCTTGCAACGGCTGGTCCACGTGGTGAAGCTCTAGCCAGTAAGGCACAGTCCCCTAGAGACTTTCCTTCCCAAATACAAATGCAATGTCCTGGGAGGAGAAGGCTTTTGCCCTTCCACCTTCCTCATTCCCCTTCCTTCCTCCCTAGAAGCAAGCAGGATGCCCAGAAGCTCAGTAACCATCAGGGACACTGAGGACAAAAACCACAGACTGTGGATGGCAGAGCAGGGTCGGAGGTGCTTGACAGCAGTCACTTCTTTGGGTGGCCGTGGCAGCCCTGCACTGCCGCCCTCTCTCTAGCCGTACGAGCTCCATGTACAAAGTGGAAAAAATCAACCCCACACATGCCATCTGTGTCCGTCACCATCTGATAGGTTAACATCACAGTTGAATGCTTGCCGAAAACTCATACGGTATCTCAGACACCAAGTATCACAGTCAGCACATAACAGGTCATCGATAAATGTCTGCTGAGCTCAGTGGATGGCTGCACCCACGACAGGACAGACAGAGATGACAGCAACTGAGCAGAGGCCATTCTTCTTGGAAGAGCAGGGTAAACAGTTTCCATGGGGGGAGAAAACACAGAGAAAAAGATCTGTGCTCTGGGTCACTATTATTAGCCTAGTGTGACTTCAAAACATGGCCTTCCAAAGGGCATTTGAATTCTCAAATGTATTTCTCCAAGTGGGAGGCAAGGCTTTGCTGGTTGTTAAAGGAAAGTCCGGTCAAAGGAAAGGGACAATCGCCTGTGACTTCATCACAACAGCCTCGGGGGTGTCCGTGGAGCCGCATCTGCACTGGAGACGGAGGCTCAGGAGAGGACAGGCATGCTGCTGTGATGCCCAAGGCCCTGGATGCAGAGCTCGAAACCTTTGGCTTTTTCCAATAGATGTGGACCTCTATTCATTCCAAAGCCACACATGTCCTCGGCAATTTCCAGAGAGGGGAACTGAGGCACAGGGGGTACAGTGACAGGCCCAGAAGTTCACGCACACACATATACACTCTCATACACATGCACACACAAGTAGGACTTTGTCAAAAGCCCACAGGGCATCTGTGAAATATCAATTTTTCAGAACATGGGCGTGTGACCTACTCTCAGGCAGAAAGCGGGAGCATGTCGCCATTTCTTTTTCTTTTTTTTTTTTTTGGACAGAGCCTCACTCTTGTCGCCCAGGCTGGAGTGCAGTGGCACAATCTCGGCTCACTGCAAGCTCCACCTCCTGGGTTCAAGCGATTCTCCTGCCTCAGCCTCCTGAGTAGCTGGGATTACAGGTGCCCGCCACCACGCCCAGGTAATTTTTGTATTTTCAGTAGAGACAGGGTTTCACCATGATGGCCAGGCTGGTCTCAAACTCCTGACCTCAGGCAATCTACCTGCCTAGGCCTCCCAAAGTGTTGGGATTACAGGCGTGAGCCACGGCACCCAGCCACATGTCACCATTTATATCATGTAGCACAGCGTCAACAGGGTGCCGCACACCTTGAGATGACAGCTCCCATCAGTTGAGTCTGGGTTTTCTGGGTGGGGCTGCCTTCCCCAGAGGTTTGGCGCTTGGAAAACATTCATTAGCTCTGACAGCTGCCTACAAGAGGCCTCTTCGCTCAGCTTACAGAAAAATGAGCTTCCGAGAATGAAGATCTATTCCTCTGTTGTCATAACTTCATGAAATCTTTAATCACAGCAAAATCTTTCATCAGAAAAGGGAAATCCTAAAACATTTATCAGAGGAGGAAAATTGAAGTGATTTTTTAAAAGCCTGGAATAAAAGGTTCAAATATATTTTGTTTTCACTCACAGAATAGAGTGCTTAGGAAACGGCACAGGAATGAGCAGCATCGATACACAATGCGTTTCTGTCCTCTTGCTCTTCTTTTTTCTGACTCACTGTCTGAGTGTGGGGGCGTCTGGATCTAGTGTTTCTATTCCTTCTAATTGTTGACATGATGATGTACTGGTGGAGCTTGGCTTCCTATCTGTTATTCATAAGTTTCCTTTCCCAGACTGCAGCAGTGGTTTGTGCCATCATAATGTCATTTATCTGTGTACCTTTCCATATGGCTTTGGATGCTTGGTTTTAAGGCTGATGCTCTGAGCATATGGTTTACCTTAATTCTTGTTTGCTTTTTGGGTTTGTTTTTTTTTTCTGGACACATCTATCTGAACTATGGGGAAATCTAAGAAAGCTTCCCGGAAGAGCTGAGACCAGGGCGAGTCTCTGAAGGGGACAGACACGTTTGCCTGGCTTAGAAGAGACAAGGGAACAAAGTCCCAGCAGCATGGAGGAGCCCAGCTATTTTGGGAATCTGGAGTCAGGTTGAGTGTGGGACACCAGGCTGCCAGGTGAAAAAAAGAAGCCCTTTTTCAGCAAAGACAGCAGTTACGTATTAATAAAACCACTCCGATATAGTGAGTGGGCACTGTTTCTTCAGCCCCAAATGGGAGATTTTATTAAGTATTTCATCCAACAAATACCTCCTGAGGAACTAAATGAAAAAGACAAGATCCCTACATTCATGGCTATTATACTTTTGTGAGGGAAAAGGGCAGGACAGATGGGGTTGTTTTAAAAAATAAAATTTGTGTCATTTTTTTATAAAATTATTTAAAAAGTTGAAAAAGATTGTTGAATAAAAGATTAAGACATACAATCAATACCAGTCATACACATCAACTAAAAACAATTACAAGACAAACTTTTTGAGAAAATACATTTATAATAGCAACACAGTCCACAACACAGGTAGAAATAAATCTAACAAAATATATACACGATATTTATGTAAAAAATTATAAATTCATGGAACAATATTAAAGAAGAAAAATAAGTGTAAAGATGTACAGGTTGAGTATGCTTGGACCAGATGTGCTTCAAATTTTGTTTTTTTTTTTTTAGATTTTGGAATACTTGCATTATACTCGCCAAGTGAGCATCCCAAATCCAAAAATCTGAGATGCAAAACACTCCAATAAACATTTCCTTTGAGCATCATGTTAGTGCTCAAAAAGTTTTGAATTTTGGAGCATTTCAAGTTTGGGGATGCTCAACCCACGTTATGTTCAAAGATGGAAAGACTTAATATTTTTAAAGAAGTTATCTCTTCCAAATTTCTATAAACTCAGAGCAACTCAATAAGAAAAATCCCAACAGGGTTTTGTTAAAACAATGATGTGGGAGGTTTTTGGAAGGAATCTGGCCTACTAGATGTCAGGAATTGTTATAAAGCTGTAATCATGAAGACAGAGGCACTTGGGGCAGTGACAGAGAAATACATTAGTGAAAGAAAAGATAGCTACAAAGCAGACCTGTGAATATAAGGAAACTAGAGAGATGACTGTATTGGTGGTGTTGATTAATTAGGACAAGAGTCACTGAATAGTGCTGGGAAAAATGACTATGCAGGGACACAGAAAATTGGATCCCTACCTCACATCATATATAAAAATAAATTCCAAACAGAATGAATAGCTAAATATAGACAAACAATATTTAAAAATCTTTAGAAAAAATATAGATGAATAGTTCATGACCTTAGAAAAAAGAAAGATTTCTCAAATGAGTTACAATACATATAAAATATAAAGGAAAAGAATAAAATGTTTGGCTGCATTAAAATTAAGAATTTTGGTACAATGAAAAACATCAAAAACCAAAGCAAAGACAAGCTTCATTTTTAATGTGTTGCAAATATCTTTTCACAGGCATTTGCAACACATTAAATTGAGTAAGGATTTGAATTCTGAATTTATAGAGAACTCCTATAAATCAATAAGAAAAAAATGACCCAATAGAAAATCAAGCAAAGGACAAAAATCAACAATTTAAAGTAGGGGAAACCTAATGACCAATAAACAGGAACAGAAGCTCAATCCAACTAGTAGTTAGAGAAATGGAAATAAACCCCAAGAGTATTATTTCTCACCCAACCTATTGGAAATATTTTTAAAGTGTCCCAGTACCAAGAGTTGGTCAAGCTATAGATCAACAGGAAATATAGGAATTCTTGTCACTGCTGGTAGGGATACAAATTGGTACAACTCCTTCAGAGAGAAAAAGAGTTTGACCTAACAATTCCATTTGTAGCTGCCTATCTTGGATCAACTCAGAGTCTGGTAAAAGGGCACATTCAAAAGTGTTCAATGCAACATTGTTTATAAAAGTAAAGAACTCCTTTTAACTAAGTGCACGTCAACTGGAGAGTAGATACAGACAAAAAATGGTAGAGTTAAATGATGGAAACCTATGCAGAGGTGACAATGAATTTAAAAGAACTATATGCCCCACCACAGACAAATCTCATATTAAAACTGCTGGGTAAATAAGTTGCAGAAGATATACAACATATATGTACATCAAATTTTAAAATGTTTTAAAATACTCGATATTGTCTATAAACATCAAATTTAAGAGTAGTCATTCATGCTAAAAGAGCAAGAGACACAGTGTGGAAGAATATACAGAGCTTTAACAGCATATTTTTATTTCTTTAAATTAAAAACATAAAAGCAAATATAATATACTGAAATATTAAAAATGGACAAGTCTGTATGGTAGATAAATTGATACCTCCTAGACCTTTATTTATGTTTCTTATACTTGAAATGTCTTATAAAAAGTTACTTTTAAAGTCACTTAGAATACTGTGTTAGCCTGGGATCCCCCCAGAAAGCAGAGCCTGAGAAAAGGGTTTGCACAGAGCTAGTGCTTAGGGAAGGGATGCCAGGAAGCATGTAGAGTAGGCAGAGTGGGCCAGCAGAGGAGAAGGCGATGCCAGAGGGCACGTTACTGTGCGTCGCTGAGCTGGCGGCCCTGTGGGCAGCTGGGGCTCAATCATCCTTCTGTGGAGCCAAGGGGACTGCGCCTCATACTGTGTGCTTGAGGCACAGAAGAGGAAATAATTGCTCTCCCAACTCTTTCCCTCACTAGTCAAGCTTTTCCCCAGAGGGGTCAGTTCTCTCACACTTCATTCATGCACTGTGCAGAGAGACTACCCATAGCCACCCAAACCTACAGCCTCAGAGAAGGCAGTTAGAATATTCCAGAAAGCAAGAGATGCTCAGGACGGCTATGGTAAGGTGCTGTCAGGTGACACCTGCATCAATTTGGTTGCCATGGCAATAGCTAGTCTAAAAGTGGGCTACTATATGAGGCAGGGCATAAGACGTATGACACAAATATTTTTTAAAAATTAAGTGAATCTCTTGACATTAACATGGATGTTTTAAAATGACTTCAGATCTGATGGCAAACAAGGGCCTCCCTGAAGAAATGATGTTTCAGTTAGGAATCCAATGACAAGAAAGCAATCATGTGATGGTCCTGGAGGACAGCTTTCCAGAGAGAATGAGCACTTAAAGCAAAAACCGTAAGGCCCAGTGTGATCAAGGAACAGAACAAGCAGAGAGTGGTGCAGGAGTAAAAACAGAAGAAAGGTCATGGGGAAATATTCATATTTCATTCCCAGCATAATGGGAAGCTATTTTGAGAGTTTCAAGCAGATGAGTGACATGAATTGGTTTGTATTAAAAAAAAAATGGTGAGTTCCAATTCTAGAAAAGATAGAGTAAGCACAATCTACCCTGTCTCTCCCACTGAATGCAACTATAAATCATAGAATGCACTGAGCTGAAGATGAAGACTCAAAAAATAAATGTTAGAAGGTGGATCACAGTAGGAGCCAGAAACTGAAGTTATTCTGAACTGGCAGTGAGCTGCATCTCTCTCCAGTACTACCTGGCCTCAACTGAAAGGCAGCATGGAGTCCAGAGGCGTGCCCTGGGTATAGCCTGACAGAGCTCCAGGGGCAGCCTCTCTTCCTGGTCCAACAAGTGGGAAAAGGTACTATGAAGGGCCACAGACAGTAGGAGAATCCCTGAGTCTTTTCCCTTTTTTCTTCCCTTTTCTCTCAGCCCAGCCTCAAAGCAAACCACAGGAGATAATGACATCAGAGCAGTCTTGGCGGGTCAGGCTCACACACCTCCCTCATACAAACCACCTCACTGACCCAAAGAGCTGAGGTCCCAAAACCATGGGGCCAGTTTGCATCACTCTGATTTCCTTCTCTGTGCCTCTGGACAGTCAGTCCTCCATGTAGACACACAGAAGGGGAAGCTCACATTCTGGCTTTGTAGCAGGCACATAGGGATAGGAGCCCCCAGTCACTTGGGAAGATTTCAGAAAGGAGATCGATTCAGAGAGCAGACAAAGTCAAGCATGAACTCCTAAGCTCACCAGGGAGCTGAGCTTGAGAGAATCAGACCCTCAAGAGCAAACCACGGGCTTTGATAACTGATCTCCAGGCAAGAATGCCGACGGGCACCCACATGCGGCTGATCCAAGGAGCACCACAAATGCTTTGAAACTGGAACTGCAGCACAGCCTGCAAAAGGTACACTGCTTTAAAATAAAAAAAAAAAAGTACCAACATTTTCCTCAGTATTCAAACAAGACCTCAATGCCTCCCAATATTATAGTCAAGATGTCCAGAATACGATCTAAAATAACTCAACACAGAACCAAGAAAATATCAAGTCATGAGGAAAAAGTAACAGACAATAACTTCAAGATGACTGTCTTATTAGAAAGAGACTTTAAATGCATTCCAAGAAGTGACCATACTTGAAACAAGTGAAAAGATGGAAAATCTCAGCAAAAAAGAAGACATAAAAAAGAATCAGAAAAACTTAAGCAAAAAAAAGAAAAAAAGAAAAATTCACCAGATGGTGAATTATCTTAGTAACTGAGAGGACAAGTAGACATAAAATCAGAAAGAATATAAGATAAACAAAATTACCATTGACCACCCAGATCTCACTAATACTCAGAGAACATTCCACCAAAAGCAGCAGAATACTCATACAACCCAAGTGTACGTGCAATATTTACCAACAATCACATTCCAAGACCATAGGTGGGGGGGTGGGGGAACTCTAACAACTGTAAAATAAAAATCATACAATGTGTTTTTGGGATCAGTAAGGAATTAAACAAGTAAATGTGAAGATAGATTAACAAATCATCCAATGGAAACAACGGGGGAAAATAAAACAGAAAAAAAAACACTCTTATGGGACAACAAAACCTCGAAAAATGATGTCACAGGAGACTAAGAAACAAAGAAGAAAATAACATGCCATTTTTAAATAAATAATGGCCACATCCCCCAAAAAAACTGGCAAACGACACAAACAGATTCAGAACCCAAAAAGTTTTTTGTTTTTGCTGTTGTTGCTATTTTTTGTTTGTTTGTTTTTGAGACAGAGTCTCGCTCTTTCACCCAGGTTGGAGTGCAATGGCGCAATCTTGGCTCACTGCAACCTCTGCCTCCTGGGTTCAAGCGATTCTCCTGCCTCAGCTTCCCAAGTAGCTGGCATTACAGACATGCACCACAACACCAGGCTAAACGTTTTTTATGGTATTTTTAGTAGAGACGGGTTTTTGCCTTGGCCAGCCTGGTCTCGAATGCCTGACCTGAGGTGATCCACCCGCCTCTGCCTCCCAAAGTGCTGGGATTACAGGCATGAGCCACCATGACCGGCCCAAAAACTATTTTTTTTAATCCCTGCCTGGAAATATAACCAAACTGCAGAAAGCTAAAGAACAGAAGCCACCTGGAAAGCTGTCAGAGCAAACAATGCATCCTGCACAGGGAAACAATGCATTCCACACAGAGGAGACAGTGCATCCTACCCAGGGAGACAATGCATCCTACACAGAGGAGACAATGCATCCCACACAGAGGAGACAATGCATCCTACACAGAGGAGACAATTCATCCTACACAGAGGAGACAATGCATCCCACACAGAGGAGACAATGCATCCTACACAGAGGAGACAATTCATCCTACCCAGGGAGACAATGCATCCTACCCAGGGGAGAAAATACATCCCACACAGGGGAGACAATGCATCCCACACAGGAGACAATTCATCCTACCCAGAGAGACAATGCATCCTACACAGGGAAACAATGCATCCTACCCAGGGAGACAATGCATCCCACACAGAGGAGACAATGCATCCTACCCAGGGGAGACAATTCATCCTGCCCAGGGAGACAATGCATCCTACCCAGGGGAGAAAATACATCCTACACAGGGGAGACAATGCATCCTACGGAGACAATGCATCCTACCCAGGGGAGACAATGCATCCTACACAGGGAAGACAATGCATCCTACCCAGGGAAGACAATGCATCCCACACAGAGGAGACAGTGCATCCTACCCAGGGAGACAATGCATCCCACACAGAGGAGACAATGCACCCTACACAGGGAAGACAATGCATCCTACCCAGGGAGACAATGCATCCCACACAGGGGAGACAATGCATCCTACCCAGGGGAGAAAATACATCCCACACAGGGGAGACAATGCATCCCACATAGAGGAGACAATGCATCCCACACGGGAGACAATGCACCCTACCCAGAGAGACAATGCATCCTACACAGGGAGACAATGCATCCTACCCAGGGAGACAATGCATCCCACACAGAGGAGACAATGCATCCTACACAGAGGAGACAATTCATCCTACCCAGGGAGACAATGCATCCTACACAGGGGAGGCAATGCATCCTACAAAGAGGAGACAATGCATCCTACCCAGGGAGACAATGCATCCTACACAGGGAGACAATGCATCCTACACAGGGGAGGCAATGCATCCCACATAGAGGAGACAATGCATCCTACCCAGGGAGACAATGCATCCTACCCAGGGAGACAATGCATCCTACACAGGGGAGGCAATGCATCCTACACAGAGGAGACAATGCATCCTACACAAGGAGACAATGCATCCCACACAGGGGAGACAATGCATCCTACACAGGGGAGGACAATGCATCCCACACAGGGGAGACAATGCATCCTACACAGGGGAGACAATGCATCCTACACAGGGGAGACAATGCATCCTACACAGGGGAGGCAATGCATCCTACACAGGGGAGGCAATGCATCCTACACAGGGGAGGCAATGCATCCCACACAGGGGAGGCAATGCATCCCACACAGGGGAGACAATTCATCCTACCCAGGGAGACAATGCATCCTACACGGGGAGGCAATGCATCCTACACAGGGGAGGCAATGCATCCTACACAGGGGAGGCAATGCATCCTACCCAGGGAGACAATGCATCCTACACAGCAGAAACAAAACAACAAATTTTTCTAAAGTCTGAAGAATCCTAATAAAAAACCAAGGAGGGCAGAAAAAGTGAATCATTTTTAAAATGCTGAAAGAAAAGAATGTTAACTCAGAAGTCCATATCCATTAAAGTATCTTTCAGGAATAAAAGTAAAGACATTCTCAGATAAAGGAAAATTAAGAATGTCAGTCATCACTAGAACTTTTCTAAAAGAACTGGTAAAGAAAGTCCTTTAAACAAAAGGTGAATAATAATACAGGGAAACCTGAACCCGAAGAAAAAAGAGTAACAAAAATGTTAAGTATCTGGTTAAATGTAATTTCCTATTAAGTTACTTAAAAGATACATAATGGACTGGGCGCAGTGGCTCATGCCTGTAATCCCAGCACTTTGGGAGGCCGAGGCAGGTGGATCACAAGGTCAGGAGATCAAGACCATCTCGGCTAACACGGTGAAACCCCGTCTCTACTAAAACTACAAAAACAAAATTAGCTGGGCGTGGTGGTGGGCGCCTGTAGTCCCAGCTACTTGGGAGGCTGAGGCAGGAGAATGGCATGAAACCGGGAGGCAGAGCTTGCAGTGGGCCTAGATCATGCCACTGCACTCCAGTCTGGGCGACACAGCAAGACTCTATCTCAAAACAAAGCAAGACAAAACAAAACAAAACAAAACAACGAACGATATATGATGAATACGAGCTAAAATTATAACATTGGGTATACAATGGGGTATACAATGTATACAGACTTAATACATTATACAACTAAGACATGAGGAGGGGTAAGATAAAAGAGCCTATATTTGAGATTCCACCAAGTGATAAAATATTATTTCTAAGTCAACTATGAAAATCTAAGAGCACTTATTATACTCCCTAAAGAAAACACTAAAACAGCTCTACAAAGAGATAAAGTTAAAAGCTCAATGCTTTAAAAATCAAATAGTTTAAAAGAACATAAAAAAGGAGAAATGGAACAATAAACAACAGAGTGAATAAACAAAAAACAAACCAAAAATAAAATGGTAGACCTCAATTCAAACATACCAAGAATTACATTAAATATAAATGACCTAAATAGTCTCATTAATAGACAGAGATTGTCAGAATACATTTAAACAACAAAAAGAAAAACACTCAACTACATGCTATCTATAATAAATCCACTCTAAATATAATGGTATAGATATGTTTAAAGTAAAAGAATTATACCAAGAAAACACGAGTCAAAAGAATACTGGGCTGTTATATTAACATCAGACACCTAGAGGGACATTATATAATGATAAAAGCATTAATTCACCAAGAATACACAATAATTATTAATGTGTATGAACCTAACTATAGAGTTTCAAAATACATGAAATGAAAAAAGAAAACTCAAAGGATAAATGAACAAAATCACAATTAGAGACTTCAACACTCTTCTCTCAGTAATTGATAGAACACAGACATGACATCAATAAAGACATAAAAGTAATAAACGCCACCAACCACTTCATACTGACTGATAATTAGTGAACACTCCACCCACCAAGAGCAGAATATACATACTTCCCAAGTGCACAGCAACATTCAACAAGGTAGACCATATTCTAGGCCACAGAAAAAATCCTGAACTAATTTAAAATATAAAGCATACAAAGTATCTTCTCTGACCAAAACAGAATTAACCTAGAAATCAATGGCAGAAGGAAAGCTAGAACATCTCCAACTATCTGGAAATTTAATCAATGCACTTCAAAATAACCCACTGTTCAAAGAGGAAGCCCCAAGAGAAATAAAATATTTTGGAGTGAACAAAAATAAAATACGATATATCAAAATTCTGTGACTGGAGCTAAAGCAGTACTTAGAGAAAAATCTATATCATTAAGTGATTATATCAGAAAGAACGGCTTCAAATCAATCAGCCTATCTTCCATCTTAAGAAACCAGAAAAACATGGTACTGGTACCAAAACAGATATATAGACCAATGAAACAGAACAGAGGTCTCAGAAATAACACCACACATCTACAACCATCTGATCTTTGACAAACCTGACAAAAATAAGCAATGGGAAAAGGATTCCCTATTTAATAAATGGTGCTGGGAAAACTGGCTAGCCATATGTAGAAACCTGAAACTGGATCCCTTCCTTATACCTTATACAAAAATTAACTCAAGATGGATTAAAGACTTAAATGTAAGACCTAAAACCATAAAAACCCTAGAAGAAAACCTAAGCAATACCATTCAGGACATAGGCATGGGCAAAGACTTCATGACTAAAACACCAAAAGCAATGGTAACAAAAGCCAAAATAGACAAATGGGGTCTAATTAAATTAAAGAGGTTCTGCACAGCAAAAGAAACTACCATCAGAACAGGCAACCTACAGAATGGGAGAAAACTTTTGCAATCTGCCTATCTGACAAAGGGCTAATATCCAGAATCTACAAAGAACTTAAACAAATTTACAAGAAAAAAACAACCCCATCAAAAAGTGGACAAAGGATATGAACAGACACTTCTCAAAAGAAGACATTTATGCAGCCAACAGACATATGAAAAATGCTCATCATCACTGGTCATCAGAGAAATGCAAATCAAAACCACAATGAGATACCATCTCACACCAGTTAGAATGGCGATCATTAAAAAGTCAGGAAACAATAGAGGCTGGAGAGGATGTGGAGAAATAGAAATGCTTTTACACTGTTGGTGGGAGCATAAATTAGTTCAACCATTGTGGAAGACAGTGTGGCAATCCCTCAAGGATCTAGAACTAGAAATACCATTTGAGCCAGCGATCTCATTACTGGGTATATAACCAAAGGATTATAAATCATGCTACTATAAAGACACATGCACACGTATGTTTATTGTGGCACTATTCACAATAGCAAAGACTGGGAACCAACCCAAATGTCCATCAGTGATATACTGGATTAAGAACATGTGGCACATATATACCATGGAATACTATGCAGCCATAAAAAAGGATGAGTTTACGTCCTTTGCAGGGACATGGATGAAGCTGGAAACCATCATTCTAAGCAACTATTGTAAGGACAGAAAACCAAATACCACATGTTCTCACTCATAGGTGGGAGTTGAACAATGAGAACACATGGACACAGGGCGGAGAACATCACATACCAGGGCCTGTTGGGGGGTGAGGGGCTGGGGGGGATAGCATTAGGAGAAATACCTAATGCAAACGGCGAGTTGATGGGTGCAACAAACCAACATGGCACATGTATACCTATGTAACAAACCCGCACATTGTGCACATGTACTCTAGAACTTAAAGTATAATAATAATAAAAAAAGAAACCAGAAAAAGAACAAATGCTTAAAGGAAGCATAAGAAGGAGATGATAAAGGGCAGAAATGAATTAATTAAAATGAAAGCAGACAAATAGAAAAATATCAATAAACTAAAAAACTGATTCTTTAAAAAGATCAATATAATTGATAAACCTCTAGCCACAATTACAAAGGAAAAAGGAGAGAGAACACAAATGACCAGCATCATAAATAAACGAGGGAATACCACTTCAGCCACAAACATTAGAAGGACCATAAGGAAATACTACAAACAACTCTACTCACGTAAATGTGACAACTCAGATGAAATGGACCAGTTTCTTGAAAGTCACAAACTACAAAAATCCATCCAAGAAAGCACTTATCCACTGCTAGTAGTGATGGAAAATGGTACTAACGCTCTGGAAAACAGCTTGGCAGTTTCTTACAAAGTTGAATAGTGAGAAACACATCATATAATCCAGTAATCCCAGTCCTAGGTATTTATCCTAGAGAAATGAAAACTTAAATAGGTAGCCTGAAAAGTCCTATATCTATTAAATAAATTAAATGTATTGTTTTAAAAATCATTCTGAAAAAGAAATCTCTATGCCCAGATTGTTTGCTTATGCATTCTACCAAGCATTTCAAAAAGAAATAATTCTATACAATCTCTTCCAGAAAATAGTAGAAGAAACACTTCTCAAAACGTTTTCTGAGGCCAGCATTATCTAACACCAAAACTAGACAAAGACGGAAGAAAAAACGACCACAAATACCCTTCGTACCAATAATCCTCAACAAATTTTTTGATACCAAAAAAGCATCTGACAAAACTCAAATTTCATTCATGATTTAAAAAAAAAAAACACTCAACCAACTATTAATAGAAAAAAATCCCCTTAATCTTCAAAAAATATGGATGCTAAAAAGTACAGAATGCTGATGAATAAAATCAAAGACCTACATAAACAGAAGTATATGCAGTGCTCACAGATTGGAAGGTGCAATATACTTATCAATTTTTCCCAAGTTAATCCATAGATTTAACGAAATTCCAGTCAAAATCCTAGAATGACACTGTAGATGTAGACAATCTTATCTGAAGATTTATATGGAAATACAAAGAAACAATAGACAGAACAATTAAAAATAAAAGAAAAAACTCTGAGGACTCAAGAGTTTTAGAGGATTCCACCCAATTTTAGTAGTAAAAGATTTACTGTAGGGTACGCTAACATAGTAGTAAAGACTTATTCTAGGGTACACTAATATAGTAGTAAGGACTTACTACAAGGTACACTAATCAGGACAGTGTTGTATTGGTGAAAGAATATCCACATAGTTCTCTGGAGCAGAATAAAGTGTCCAGAAACAGAATTACACACAGATACAGTCATTTTATTTTTGACTAAGAAGAGAATTCAATGGAGAAGAGATAATCCATTCAACAAATAGTATTGGGACAACTGGATTCCACTTGTCAAAAAAAAAAGGAAAAGAAATTTAAACTTCACAATTTATACAAAAGTTACTCAAAACACACAGGTAAATGCAAAACAAAACTGTACGATTTTACAAGAAAACATAAAAGAAAAAAAAGCATAACCAAAAGTAGGATCCATAAAAGGAAAATTAGATTCATTAAAATTAAAAATATATCTCTGTGAAAGACACTGTTAAATGAATGAAAAAGTTACGGAATTCAAGAAAACATTTACAAATTACATATCAGATAAAGGGCTTGTATCTATAATATATTTAAAAAACTTTTGAAACTCAACATCAAGAAAACAAATAACCTAATAAAACACTGGGCAAAAAGACTTAAAAAGGTACTTTACCAAAAAGCCAGAAAGACAACAAATAAGCACATGAAGAAAGGATCAATGTCATTCATCACTAAGAAAGCACAAATTAGGCTGGGTGCGGTGGCTCATGCCTATAATCCCAGCACTTTGGGAGGCTGAGGCAGGTGGATCACCTGAAGTCAGGAGTTCGAGACCAGCCTGGCCAACATGGTGAACATGTTTGTGAACAACAAAAACCAAAACCTCATCTCTGCTAAAAATACAAAAAACTAACTGCATGTGGTGCCATGCGCCTGTAGTCCCAGCTACTCAGGAGGCTAAGGCAGGAGAATCGCTTGAACGTGGGAGGCACAGATTGCAGTAAGATGAGCTCGCACCACTGTACTCCAGCCTGGGTGACAGAGTGAGACCCTGTCACAAAAAAAAAAAAAAAAAAAAAAGTGCAAATTAAAACTACAGGAAGATACCACTACATGCCTATTAAAATGGGTAGAAAATCTTTTGAAAACTGACAATACCACATGCTGATGAGGAAACAGAGAACTTATCCACTGCTAGTAGAGATGAAAAATGGTACTGCCACTCTGGAAAACAGCTTGGCAGTTTCTTACAAAGTTGAATAGTGAAAAAATACATCCTATAATCCAGCAATCCCAGTCTTCGGTATTAAACCTAGAGAACTGAAAACTTAAATTCACAAGAATCACTCTACATGAGTATTTACAGCAGCTCTATTCATAATCACAAAAAGCTGGGAACAGCCCAAAGGTCCTTTAAACAGTGAATGGATCCACAGGCTGTGACATACCTGTACAACGGAAAGCAACTCAGAAATAAAAAGGATCAAACTGTTGATAGACTCAGTGACACAGACAGATCACAGAATGCGGAATGAAAGAAGCCATCCCAAGAAAGGAACACACAGTATTATTCCATTTATAAGACATTCTGGAAAAGCCAGACTATAGAGATGGAGAATAGATCAGTGTTGCCACAAGTGAGGGGTGGATGCAGAGCATGATTCTAAGTGGCAGTGTGTGAAGTGTTGGGGGTAATGGAACTGTTCTTCATCCTGACTGTGATGGATACACCAAGCTATCTGTGTTGCTCATTAAAGTTAGAACTCAAAAAATTGTGCACCAAAAAAGTTCATTTTACTCTATGTTAATTTAAAAAAACATTTAAATCAATGCAATTAAACAAACAAACATCATGATGAGTTTGAAGGACCACAGTGCGTTAAGTTTACTCCAATACTGGTCTTGTTGCTTAATGGCTATAACATCATAAGCAAGTCATTTAATTTCTCTGAGTGTCGGTTTCCCCAGTCCTCCAATGGGGATAACAACGCCTATGTTATAGAATTATTAGGAGGCTCCAGTGACACCCAGGGACTTTGACCTTCTCTGGGTTAGGGCTTCACTGTGCAAGCTGAACCTGCAGAGTAGGAAGGCACTGAAATCTCTATGGGGAAGGAACGTCAGCACATGAAGCACGGCAGCATGGGCACCAGTCAGGGAAGGTTCTGAAAGGAAGTGACTCCTGCACTCACAAAGGCACTGAGTATGATTCTAAGCGGAAGCCTGGTGAAGTTTTGGGGGTAAACGAGCAGGTCTACTAGGGAGAGGGCTCTCTAGACACTGTGAACAGTGTTTGCAACGGTCTCAAGCTCAATCAACACTACTTATTGGGGGGAACTTACGGGACCTTCCTTACGTGAGTGAGGAAATGTGGGTTTTGGGAAGACAGGGAAGAAGGGCTGGGTCAGATTATGGGAAGTCTTGGGTACCAAGCTCTGGAAGTGGAACTTGACCTACCGATGATGGGACTCACTAAAAGACATTAAGAAAATAGGGGGAAAGGTCTTAGCCAGGCATGGTGGTGCACGCCTGTTGTTCCAGCTACTTGGGAGGCTGAGGCAGGAGAATCTCTTCAGCCCAGGAGGTTGAGGCTGTAGTGAGCCATGATCACACCATTGTACTCCAGTCTGGATGACAGTGAGACCCTGTCTTAAAAAAAAAAGAAAAAGGAGGAGAAGGAGGAAGGAAAATGTCATGTACGTGTTTTAGAATACTTTGGCATCTACTGAGAGAAATAATTGAAAAGGAAGAAATTGAAGGCAAAGTGGCTTTGAAAAGTTGTCACAACTATTCAAGAAATAAATTAGGAGGCTTGTCCTAGGGTACAAAGGTGACAAGTCTGAGGCAACACATGGCTATTCAAGTAAAAAGAACAGGTTTGGTGGCAGACGGGAACGTGGTGGCATTTCCCCATCAACTGACAAGCAACCCAGTCTTTGTGAAGGGTCTCTGAAGCTTTACGTTATTGAAGACAGTAAGGATAAGTGTTTCTAACTTTTTAATTAATAAACTTTAAATATCATTTTTTAAATGTTCCCTTAAGAGAAACAATTTAGAATGGCTGGAATCAAAAAGATAGATACAATAACAAATATTGGCAAGAATGTGCAGAAATCAGATACTTATACACTATGGGAATGTAAAATGGTGCAACCACTTTGGAAAACAATCGAGCAGCTCCTTAAACTATTTAAACATAGAGTTACCATATGATCCAGCAACTCCGCTTCTAGGTTTATACCTAAGAGAAATGAAAACATGCATCCACACAGAAACTTAAACACGAATGTTCATAATAGCATTATTCACAATAGCAGAAAAGTGCAATCAACCCAAATGTCCGTCAACTAATGAATGAACAAAATATATCCATTCAACAGAAAATTATTCAGCAATAAAAAGAATCTTGAAAACAACATGCCAAGTGAAAGAGGTTAGTCACATGTTGTTTCCATTTATATGAAATATCTAGAGTAAGCAAATCTAGAGAGACAGAAAGTAGATTAGTGGTAGATTGGTGGTTGCCTAGGGTGAGGCACGGAAGTAGGGGGATAGAGAATGGCAGCGACAGGTACAGGGTTTTTTCTGGGAGGATGAAAAGTTCTAAAATCGATTGTTGTGATGGCTGAACAACTCTGAATATACTAAAATGTTGAATTATACAGTTTAAGTGGATGACTTATGTGGCATGTAAATTATATTTCAATAAAGCTATTTAAAAAGAAGAAGGCCGTTTGAGATCCTGAGTGTACAGGAAGCAGGGGCGTCCAGGAACTGGGGGAAGAGATCCACCAAACACACTCACGGCACACACAGCAATGCTTCATCTCTCAACTGACCCACACGCAGTACCATAGTTGAACAAACAGTTGAAACTTTGTTACACTGTCTAATTTGTGCCCACCAGGGATCACTGGTTAAAGAGGAGAGCCATGAAGAACGCACGTAATCAGGGGCATAACAGTAACTCTGCAATTGTGCCTCCGGGTGACGTGGTAACCAGGTCTCTGAGTTGCATTCATCTAATCAACATCCATTTGCAGCACATCAAGACATTTGTAAGGCCTCAAAATGCAATGTTTAAAATATAACATATAATGATGATTATGTCCAATTTTGCTTTTTGTTTTCTGGGAATTAAGACAATCCAAATTCACAAGAAATTATTTGTAGAAAAGTACTTACAAATAAAAACCTGAAATCATGTTTCATGCATCACCATTTGGAAATTAAACTCTACAATGATTAAACAAAGAAATGAAGAGAACTTTAAAAATGCAAAATGCAAGAATTCCAAACATAAGTTTGAAAAGAAACTCTGACTAATTGATGATGTTGAACAATCTACCTTTCAACATACATTCAATCCCCAAACCAAGCATGGTATGCTTGTTTTTAATTGATGTTTATAAATCAGGCTTTGAAATATATTTAAAAGTATACAGTGCTTATTAATACAAAATCTTTAAATCTGTTATTATTATTTTAAAATGAACTTTAACATATAATATTTAGTAATATACCAATCTAAAATAAAATATAGATCACGTAAAATTCTTGCTTTTAATAGTAATACGCATCAGTAAAACATAAAATAGGTCCTCTCAAGACAGACTAGTGAGCAGACACAGAATACTGTGAGATCACTCGCTAGGAGACAGTGCAGTTGCTTAGATAACAAGTGGATGACACGGGGAACTCGGGAGCACTAGTTATGGAGTCGGTGTCAGTCCAGATGGAATGTCAACCTGCTCTACCGTGTGGAGGCTGGGTGCCAGCTCCTGCCCTGCACAGAGCTACAATATATTAATAATAAGAATGGCAACAAAATGTGTGTTCATCCTCTCAGGGCACACAAGCCAACAGGTAAGGGATGGGATGAAGCAGATGCATTGAATTGTTAAGTTCCCTTCCAATGAGAGGGTCCATGAATTGACTGTGATGGCAATTTCAGGGCAGGGTGCTGTGTGGAGCCTGTGACACTGGTTCCAATTTGTTCTCCAGCCTCCTTTTCTCACAAAAGCAGGTCTCAGTGCAGATCTCGCAGCATCTCTTCTTCAATCTTCCTTGCAGAGCTTCTCAAAGCACAGCCCTATCCCTCTCATCAACCACCATGAGGGATTCGCTGACTGGGCTGTTTCTCTGCAACTTCCACAACGAAGAGGGTGAAGCCCCTTACCTTGGCCTGGAATATTCTTTCTGAGGATTTTTGAGAGGTAAAGCAGCCACTGATGGCAGCGTCCGGAGGATAAAATCGCCGTCAAAGAGGAAGCAGGGCCACAGCTTGCTTGGCAGACCCAGCCTGGCTTGATGCTGCGCGTGCACTGGACAAACAGCAGGCACAGGGCACAAGGGTTGAGAGTAAACTCCACCCTCACCTGCGGCTGTTGTGACCACCTGTCACCTCCTGGCCTCCCAGACCTTGTCTACATCCGATGCCTCATTATAGACACAGAATGGTTTTTTTTAAAAAACTTGGAAAGTTGATCAGACTTTTAAAATATCGCAAAGGAGTCTTAATGTTGCATTTAAGATAATTCCTTTCAATATTTATTTTCTAAATATCCCACCCACAGACCTGAAGAGTTTATATCCCAGTAGGAAAGGCTGGGTATAGGGTGCATAGAATTTCCCCATACATCTATTTCTTTTGCAATTGCTTGTGAATCTGTCATTGTTTCAAAATAAATTGAAAAAATGACATGGGTCTGAATCAAACCAAGAGAACCTAAAAACTGTTTCTATTTTTAGTCATCTAAGGAGGGGAAGAGGGAAAAGAGGTCTACAGTCCTGTAGCTCCTTCCAGGGTTTAGAAGCATAATGGACTTGGGACCATTTTTACCCTGTAGAAATGTACTTATCATGAAAAAAAAGGAAAAGTCTTAAGTCCTTAATACTTCAGAAGAGCATCCGTAGACTCCGCCATTTCTACACTAGGTCAACCAACGTTTAATATCACTTCCGTGGTTCAAATATGGTGCTCTTGTTATAACAGCAGACTGACATTGTCAAGACATCACAGGACAAATGAGCACTGGCCCAGCTTATTACGCTCATTTTAAAAAGTACGGTCAGCAAGGATCAGGAAAACCAATCATGTATATGATTTAAATGATCTAAATAAAAAATAGTGAAAAATATTTTACGTTTATTTATACTTTGTACTTATTAATTTAGCAACAGATTTGTACAACCTGTTCCCCCTACCACCTTCCCCTTCTCATACATGACATCTCCATTTCCGCAGATTCTCAGGACAAAGGCCTTGGAGTCACCACACCTCCTGTGAAATAGCAAGGCTTAGCCTATTTAATGTTTGTTCCGAGGATATCCAGAACCTGACCATTCTTTCCACCTTGACCTACTCCTGTCCCAGGGTTACTGCGGCAGGACTGACATCCACTCCCACCCGTGGCGCAACAGCACATTCTCCCACAGCAGCTCTCCGGCTTTTCACAGCACTTCCCCCCTGCTACGCTGATGTTTGCTGTCTACACAACCTGCTATATTTATGCTTCTCGCCTATCTTTCTCCATTCAAATATAAGCTTTTTGAGAGCATGAACTCAACTTTACTCATTGCTGCCTTCAGTGCCCAGGACAGTGCTTCGCAGAAAATAGGGTGCAAGGAGTATTAGTTCCAAGGAGGGAGAGAGGGAGGGAAGATGAACGCTATGCTGGTGAGGCTGCAGGGAACCGGGTCCATTGATGCAAACTTCACTGTACTCTATACCAAGAATTTTTGATGAACAATTTAAAATGATAGACCAAAATCTAGAAATTACTTATGACTTTTTGTAAGTCTTATTTCATTATTTATTTATACCATGAACAACAAATCGAAACTTAATTTTTAACAGTTATAACAACTAAATTTGTGGAATACTTTAAATTTTAGATTTTGTAAAATCTTAGATTTTTGCAATTTAAAAAATTAGTTCCCAATATCACACCATCTACAAAAAACATGAAAGATGGATGAATAATCTCAATGTAAAATTATAAATATATTAGCAGAAAATCAAGGAGAACGTATGTATAATTTTAAGTAGGGTAAGTTTTTTTTAAGTGAAGCCCAAATGAAGCCAATAAGAACAAAATAATTTTACTAAAAATGTTCGCAAAAGGTGACCAAAATAATTTGTAGTAAAATGCAAATAGCAAATTCAGATAAGGTTAAAATACACGGCACACAAAACTTCCTGAAGATCAATAGAAAAAGATTCATACAAATTTTTGAAGAGGCCAAGATTACATATAAGAGAATACACAGAAGAAATGCAAATGTTCAGTAAACATAAAGATGGTTTACCTTACTCAAAACTAAGGAAATTAAAATTATACACAGTGAGATATTTCACATCCATCAAACTGCAAACATGAAAAGAATGAGATATTCAATGATGTCTATGATAGGGAGAAACGAACAGTCTCACGTACTCAGGAGGGTAAATTATGGAGGAAGATTCCATATTAAAACTAAATTTTTAGAATTTATATTACAAAAACCACCCACATATGCACAAAGTTTGTGTACAAAAATGTCCAATGCAAAACTGCTTGAAACAGTAGAACACAGAAAACAAACCTCACTCAACAGAGAAGCATTTAACACATTATGGGATATTTATCAGACAGAAGGGCACACGATCTGTAAACAAATAAGGAGACTTAGATGTACTGATATGGAAAGATGATCAACATGTATCATATTTTTTTAATTTGCAAAAGATTAAAATTTTATTTCTATTTTAAAAATAATAGTAACAGGCAGGGCATGGTGGCTCAAGCCTGTAATCCTGGCACTTTGGGAGGCCGAGGAGGGAGGGTCCCCTGAGGTCAGGAGTTCAAGACCAGCCTGGCCAACAAGGTGAAACCCCATCTCAACTAAAAATACAAAAACTAGCTGGGCGTGGTGGCAGGCGCCTGTAATCCCAGCTACTTGGGAGACTGAGGCGGGAGAATCACTTGAACCCAGGAGGCAGAGGTTGCAGTGAGCCAAGATTGTGCCACTGCACTCCAGCCTGGGCAACAGAGCAAGGGTCAGTCTCGAAAAATTTAAAAATAAAAATAATAGTAACAATATTATATATATTCAGATGAATTTAAAAATTTAGAAAAATTTGTGTCAATTTTTAATGATATTGCAAAATACTCACTCTACTTAAATCTTCAGAAGGCATACTTTTTTTTTTTTGATATGGATCTCACTCTGTCACTAGGCTGGATCATGGTACACGGCTCACTGCAACTCTGCCTCCGGTTCAACGATTCTCTGCCTCACTCCAATACTGGAATACATCTCCACCATCCCCACTAATTTTTTTTTTTTTTTTTTTTTTGCTCTGTAGCCCAGGCTGGAGTGCAATGGCATGATCTCGGCTCACTGCAACCTCTGCCTCCTGGGTTCAAGTGATTCTCCTGCCTCAGCCTCCCGAGTAGCTGGGATTACAGGCGCCCACCATCTTGTCCAGCTAATTTTTGTATTTTTTGTAGAGACGGGGTTTCACCATGTTGGCCAGGCTGGTCTCAAACTCCTGACCTCAGGTGATCCTCCTGCCTCAGCCTCCCAAAGTGCTAGGATTATAGGCGTGAGCCACTGTGCCGGCCAATTTTTGTATTTTTAGTAGAGATAGGGTTTCACTATGTTTACCAGGATGATCTCGATCTCTTGACCTCGTGATCTGCCCGCCTCGGCCTCCCAAAGCGCTGGGATTGCAGGCATGAGCCACTGCGCCCGGCCAGGCATACATTTTGTATAACAAGTTTGAATGACTAGCTTTCAAAAGAAAGAAGCGGGGGGGAAAACGTATTATTTTATATAATCATCCTACTATTTATAGATAAGGCAATGCGGGGCTCAGAGCATCTGAGAGACCTGTTCAAGGCAGGAAGTAGAGATCCATCCCCTCTAATTTCAAATACTTTCTTCCCTCTACAAAATCAGGGTACCCTGCCATAGTTATTTGCTATGTCCCTACCACGTGCCAGTCATCTCAGAGACTTACTTAAAAGGGGAGACACAGAAAAGACACTGCCTGTAACATATGTAAAGACTGAGAACGAGAGGGAAGAAGGGCGTGGACACCACGCATCAGGCACACAGTTTCTTACTGGAATCCTCCTTACAGCCCGATAAGGAGGCCCGCTTTATAAAGATTCTGTAACTCACCCAACATGGCAGAGCTGGGATTCCAACACGAGGCAGTCAGCCTCCAAAACCCAGGTGCTCCACCTCTCAGCCCTGCTGCATCCTGCTGGTCAGGGCGAGGCCCCCCAGTGACTAGGGGCCTGATGCAGCCACGAACAACACCAAGCTCGTTCTTTCTTCTCACTCTGCCTGAGTCCCTCACCTGCAAAACGGGGCAACACATTCTCTAGCCCACACTCCCTAGCATGTCAAATGCACAAGGACAGGCGCTGAAGTCTCCCGTGAGCCTCTGAGGGGGATTGAGGGACTACCTCACTTTGCAGAGGGTCACTGTAAAGTTCTGAAAAGTGGCAACACCTGGAAAATGCTTCCTAAGGAGGCAAAGGGGTTACAGGGAGAGCAGGGTGTGTAGCAAGGCGCCAGGCACTTAGTGTGTGCTCAATAATCATCCAGTTCCTTTATACACACTGAGATGACAGCACCTCAACACCTACATGCACAGGGCTGACCGGGCCACACAGAGGAAGGAAGAATGCTAACAGCCTGGTCAATGGGACCCTAAGTGAAATGGATAACTGATGCTTTTGTGAAAAGACGACGTTGCTCTTGGGTACCTGCTCAGCAGATAAGGGCCAGATGGAGTTCAAGCCCATCAAGCCCATCACAGCCGCAGCAGCTGGGTTCCACTCCGACCGCGACCCCGCCTCTCCGTGCACCCCTCCAGGAACCTGTCTGTACTGGGGCTCCAAACTTCTCCCTTCTCCAGCACTGCACTTCCCATCAAGCCACTCCTGACCCTAAGGGAAGGAAACTGTACTCCCCAGTCATCGAAACAAACAACTCAATTCCCACTGTAGTTCCTCTGGCTGGTCAACGCAAATCTAGTTGTTCTCTCTCCAAAGCTCCTGCCACACATCCTTCACACTGCAGCGTTTCTTCAACGATGCGATTGACCACTGATGCTTACTTCACCTGCTGCTGCCCAAACAAAGAGTCACAGAGTGGCTGCCTTCAGACAGCTGACCACAGGTGAAAGGGAGGACAACAAAGCCTTCCGGATCCGCTCAGGTAGATGATGTCCTTCGGGAGTGCTGGGGCCAGCTGCTGCAAAGCCGCCTGTGTTTACAAGACAGGCTCATCCCTTTGTCCCTAGAACCTGACACACAACAGAAGTGCATACACACAAGGAAAATGACAACCACCAATTTTCAATTATCTGCCTTGTGTCAGGCACTGTTTATAATGTTTCAGACACTTTATATGCGGTGTTTAAACCCACAGTTTTACAACCCTGCACAGCCAGTGTTATCTCCTTTTCAAGATGAAGGAAAAATGATGCTTAGAGAAATGTGAATGGCTTGCTCAAAACCACAGTGCAAATGAGGAGGAGAATCAACACTGGAAATCAGCTACAGGCGCGTGGGGCTCTCACTCCTGGTGTGCACTGCAATTCTAAATTCTTGTTAAATTTAAAACCAATCTAATAAGTAAACATAGCAACTGGAAAAAGATCTACCACGATAAAACTTCATAGTGCCCCTTCCAGGGGTGAGCTGTCCCCACCACACCGGGAAAGTGACGAAGGCCTCAGTGGCAGGGTGTCCATCAATAATGTCGTAACAATTACACCCCACACCCTGCTCAGAGGGGTGTATTTTCCACATAGATCAGAGTAGAAATGTCTACGATTGGATCGTTTATTGTAACAGGCTAGAAAGAAATTGCTCCTCAGGAGAGAGAGAGGCTCAGCACTCAGACAGGGATGGTCCAGCCTAATCCATTTCCATCTCGTCCCTAACAAGGTTACCAGGCAGCTCTGTGTAAAAAGCAAGTCTCAAAGGTAATTGATCTTTTAAATAAAAGTCAACTGAGACCTATGTACTCCCTGGAGGGAGAACAGTAAAAAAAATAATAATAATAATGAGAATTCTACCTATCTATATTGTGCTTTGGCATTTAGAAAAAACTGCCCCCTCTGTTATTTAAATGGATTCTCTTATCGCCCTGGTGAGGTGAGCAGAGCTAAGAGGCTCACTCTCCCCCTAGGGAGGGCAGAGACCAAGCTGCGGCAGAGAAACACACTCCTCCAAAGACACGGCTCCTACAAATGGTCTGTTCAGCGGCAGAACAGACACCAGAGCCCAGGACTCCAGGCTCCCAGGTCAGAGCAAGTGTGGCAGCAAGCTTTGGTCTGGGTGTCCCCGAGGCCACAGTTCAGACTGCCTCCCTTCCACTCACGAATGCGCAGGACAAGGTGAGGAATGTAACACCTTGGCTTCTATTTGCACTAAAATTAGTCTGAATCTCTGTGCAGGCTCGCACTGACATGTATGTGGCCATCTTCATTGTCCATGCTGCAGTGGCCTGGAAGCCAGGACATCTAGATGCCAGCCCTGTCACCTGCAAGCTGTGTGAACCTAAGCAAATCAGAAAACTCTCCGGGCCTCGTTTGTCATGCAAATGTGTTGAAACGGGCCATCTCTGGGGATGCATATGACTCTAACATGGCGTGATGCCAGAGCAAAAATCTTCACCTGTGAGCAAAATGAAAAGTAATGAATTCACAATACACCATGCATCACGCAACTTCAATAAACTGCAAAGGCCAAGAGCCGAAAATGCGTACTAATTCTGTTGTATTCCAGGCCTTGCAATTTACACAGGTCCCTATTAAGAAAAATAGAATTTAGCACTTTGGGAGGCCGAGGTGGGTGGATCACTTGAGGTCAGGAGTTAAGAGTCCAGCCTGGGCAACTTGGTGAAACCCTGTCTCTACTAAAAATGAAAAAAAAAAAAAAAAAAAAAAATTAGCCAGGCACGGTGGCTCATGCCTGTAGTCCCAGCTACTCAGGAGGCTGAGGCAGGAGAATCACTTGAACCTGGGAGGCAGAGGCTGCATTGAGCTGAGGTCGTGCCACTGCACTCCAGCCAGAGCAAAAGAAAAGAAAAATAGAACTTAAATATATAAATAAACGGGGTCATCCTTTTTATACAAAAAAACACCTGAATGAATACAGTCTTGGTATTTTACATCCTGTCAGTCCTAAGTCTTCACCGGCTGCCCACTGTGGGGCAAGGTTGCTGGGTCCTGGGAGGGAGAGGTTAACCACCTGGCTCCATGTTCCACAGAGCTCAAAATCTAGTGGAAGAACCAGAAACCCGACATTAACACTTCTCCTGTTCCTCCCACTGTGGGTGGTGAAATCCTTCTTTCTTCAAGAATTAGTACAATGTTTCATTTTTTGTGATGCCTTTCCAGATCTCTCCAGTAAAAATTAGGTGCTCTCTCCAGCGTATATATATTTTCATACATGAAATATTAAATCAAGGTTAAAATTTACATACAATGAAATACACAAATCTGAAGTGTATACTAGTCTGATTATTCATCTACAACCCTATAACCCACACCCCTATCAATATATGCAACATTTCATCAAGTCAGAAATATATTTTCTCTTCCCTTTAGGGTGACCAACTGTCCTGGTTTGTACTGACGACTTTGCCAGGGTGAGGGAATTTCAGAGCTAAAATCTAGAAAATCCCAGGCGAACCAGACAGTTGCTAACCCAAATCTCTTCCCAGTCAATTCCTGCCCCACGTTACCTTAACCCAGAGTCAACCACTGGTTAGATTTCTTGTATCATAAAACAGGATTTCCTGTTCTAGAAAGGTGTACATATGGAGTCACACAGTATGTTTTATGACTCGATTCCTTTGACCAGCATCATAACTTTGCGCTGACCCCATTTTGTCGCGTGTACCAGCAGTTTTTATTTCTGAGGAGTATTCCATTGTGTGGCAGCACCCCACATTGTTTATTCATTTACCTGTTGATGGGCATTTGGGGTGTTTCCAGTTTGGAGTTATTAGGAATAAAGCTGTTATGAAAATACTTCTAGGAGTCTTTTTGTGGATATGGACTTATATTTCTCTTGGGAAAATATCTAGGCATGAAATTGCTGGATCACTGGGAAGGAATATGTTTTAATTCATGAGGAACTGCCTGACTGATTTCTAAAGTGGCTGCACCAGTTTACACTCTCAGAAGCAGTTTATGTGAATTCTGGCTGTTTCACATTCTCCCTAACATTTGGTGTTCTCTTTTTTAATTTTAGCCATTCTAGTGGGTATATAGTAGTATCTAATTGGGGTTTTAATTTGCATTTCTCTAATGATTAATCATGTTGAACACTTTTAAGAGATAACAGGTCATTTGAGAAATATCTGTTCAAATCTTTTATTTATCACCTTTTTAGAATCGTACAACTTCATCAATAAGATACAAGACGTTCGTTACATAAATATGTTACAATTTTTTTTACCTTAGAATGTAATTTGCCTTTTAATGAGCTGAAGTTTTTAATTTTGATGAAATTCGTCCTATCAACTCTTAGTTTTATGGTTAGTAGTTTCTGGCCCCATCTAAGAAAATATTTGCCCCCAAATCAAGAAGATACTCTGCTACATTTTCTTTGAGAAGGCTTGCAGTTAAAGGTTTTACTTTTAGGCCTAAAATGCATCTCCAGTGAATTCTTGGGCAGATGTGATGTATGGGTGAAGGGTTGTTTTTATTCCCCCACATAGATGTCCAGTTGTTCCAGCATCTTTTATTAAAAAGACTTTTCTTTCCCCATGAAATTAGTTTTGCATCTTGTTAAAAATCAACTGATGAGATACAATTGGAGCTATTTCTGGACTATCTATTATGGTCCATTGATCTCTTTGTCTTTACACCAATAACATACTCTATTGATTACTATAGCTTTACATTGTCTTAAAATCATACAGTTTAAGTCCTCCAACTTTGTTCTTTTTTGTCAAGTTATTTATCTATTCTAGGTCTGTTCAATTTCAAAATAATTTTATAATTCCACTAAACAAAAATCCTGCTAGGATTTTGATTGAATTGCATTAAACTTACAATCAGTTTGGGAAAATCACTATCTTAAGAAAAACTAATTCTTTCAATCACTAAGCATGGTATACTTTTTTTTTTTCTTTTTTGATACAGAGTCTTGCTCTGTTGCCCAGGCTGGAGTGCAGTGGTACAATCTCGGCTCACTACAACTTCCACCTCCTGGGTTCAGGTGATTCTCCTGCCTCAGCCTCCCAAGTAGCTGGGACTACAGGCACCCACCACCACACCCAGCTAATTTTTGTATTTTTAGTAGATAGTGGGTTTCACCATACTGGCCAGGCTGGTCTTGAACTCCTGACCTTGTGATCCACCTGCCTCGGCCTCTCGAAGTGCTGGGATTACAGGCATGAACCACTGTGCCCGGCCACCACTCTAATTATTTAAGTCTTCTTTCATTTCTCTTTATCATGTTTTATCATTTTCTAGGTAGGGATAAGATTTGTAGAAATGTTTTCCTAAGTGTTTCATGATTTTGATTCTACTGTACACATTATTTTTTAAATTTCATTTTCAAATTGTTAGTTGCTGGTATATAGAAACATAAGTGATTTTTTTTTTTTTTTTTTTTTGAGATGGAGTCTCACTCTGTCACCCAGGCTGGAGTGCAGTGGTGTGATCTTGGCTCACTGCAAGCTCCGCCTCCCGGGTTCACGCCATTCTCCTGCCTCTGCCTCCCAAGTAGCTGGGACTACAGGTGCCCGTCACCATGCCCAGCTAATTTTGTTTTTGTATTTTTAGTAGAGACGGGGTTTCACCATGTTAGCCAGGATGGTCTCCATCTCCTGACCTTGTAATCCACCCACCTCAGCCTCCCAAAGTGCTGGGATTACAGGCGTGAGCCACCACGCCCGGCCACATAAGTGATTTTTAAATATTGAGTGGCATCCTGCAATCTTGCTAAATTGACTTATTATTTCTAATAATTTCTTTGGTGTGGCAGATTTCTTAGGATATTTATGTACATAATCATATGTACCATACAAAGACAGACATGTGAATAATAATAATTTTACTTCATTTCCTATTTTAATACCCTTATTTATTTTCTTCCCTTATTGCTTTGATTAGGACTTCCAGAAAAATAATGAATACAGTGGAAACGTGCCTTGCTCTTATTCTTAGAGAAAAAGTCAATCAGACTTTCACCTCTAAGTATAACATTAACTATGGGGTTTTTTGTAGATGGCCTTTGTCAGACTGAGGAAGTTCTCTTCTAATCCTAGTGTACTGAGTGTTACTAGCATAATTGTTGACTTTTGTCAAATAATGTTTATCAACTGATATAATCATATGATTTTTTTCTCCTTTATTCTGCTACTGTGATAAATTCTAATGACTGATTTTTCAATGGTAAAACGACCTCATATTTCTGAGTAAAACCTGAATTGTTCATGCTATTCTGTCCCTTTCATATAACACTGAAGTTGATTTGATTTTTTGTTTTCATATTTCACATGTATATACATGAGGTTATTGGTCTACAGTTTTCTTTTCTCATAATGTCTCTGTCTGGGTTTGGCATCAAGGTGATGTTGGTATCATGAAATGGAAGTTGGGAAGTATTTCCTCCTTATTTTCTGAAAAAGTTTTTGTAAAGGTGATATTATTTCTTTCTTTAAAAAGCTTCATATATTTCAGAGTGGAGCCATCTGGGCCTAAAGTTTGCTTTGTGAGAAGTTTTTAATTAAGAATTCAAAATCTTTAACTGATGTGTGACTATTTATTTTTTCTGTTTCTTCTTCTTGTGTCAATTTTAGTAATTTGTGGGGTTTTTTTGTTTTGTTTTGTTTTTTTGAGACAGAATCTCACTGTGTTGCCTAGGCTAGAGTGCAGTGGTACAATCTTGGCTCACTGCAATCTCTGCCTCCTTGGTTCAAGCGATTCTCATGCCTCAGCCTTCCGAGTGGCTGGAATTACAGGCATGCACCACGTGCCCGGCTAATTTTTGTATGTTTAGTAGAGACGAGGTTTTGCCATGTTGGTCAAGCTGGTTTCAAACTCCTGACCTCAGGTGATCCGCCCACCTTGGCCTCCCAAAGGGCTAGGACTATAGGTGTGAGCCACCACCCCTGACCGTCACTTTTCTTTTTTTTAAGAGACAGGCACCTTCTCTGCCACCCAGGCTGGAGTGCAGTGGCACGATCATAGCTCACTCAAGGGATCCTCCTGCCTCAGCCTCCTGAGTAGCTAGGACTACAGGGATGTCCCATCACACCTGGCTAATTTTTTTTAATGTTTTGTATGTTTTATGATTTTTCATAATATTGTGTTATTATCCTTTTAATGTCTGTGGAATTAGTAGTAATGCCACCTCTTTCATTCTCATTATTCGTTATTTGTGTTTCCGCATTTTTTTCTGACCACCCTAGTTACAATTTATTAATTTTGTTATTAATCTTTTCAGAGAACCAACTGTTGGTTTCACTGACTTATGAATTTATTTGTTCATACTCCATAGCACTGATATCCACCCTTTATTATTTCTTCTGCTTGCTCTAGGTACATTTTGCTCTTCTTTATCTAATAAAGAAGCAATATCACTGATTTTAAGCCATTCACCATTTCTAATACAAACATTTACTGTATTAAAAATAACAACTAGGCACTTTGAGAGGTTGAGGCAGCAGGACTGCTTGAGGCCAGGGGTATGAGACCAGCCTGGGCAAGATAGTGAGAACCCATCTCTACCAAAAGTTTAAAAAATAAGCCAGTTGTGGTCCTCTGCACCTGTAGTTTTAGCTACTTGGGAGGCAAGGCAGGACGATCACTTGAGCCCAGGAGTTTGAGGTTAAAGTGAGCTATGATAGTGCCAGTGCATTCCCTCCTGGACAATGGAGTGAGATTCTATCTCAAAAAAAAAAAAATACACATATATACACACAAACTAGGTGGAGCCGATTAAAAGAATTGTCCAAGTTTTCTATATTTTTACTAATTTTTTTTGTCTACTTGTTTTACCAAATACTGAGGATAAATGTTGAAGTTTTCAACTGTAATGGTGGGGTTATCAATTTCTTCCTTCACTATGTCAGTTTTATTTTGAAGTTATATTTGTAAACGGTTTCATTTGATCATTATGTACTTTTGATGACTTGACTCTGCTGTCATTAAAAATTGTCCTCTTTTAGTCTTGAAAGTCTAACCGTTCGATATTAAGATACCCAAACCAACTAATTATTTGTGTTTACATATGTCTTTATGTCTTTTCCGTCATCATCTTTTTGTTTTTTACATTATGCATAGTTAACGTCAATTTCTTATAAAAAGGTAGTTGGCATCTGACTTTCTTATATAGTTTGACAATCTCCATTTTTAAAGGTAGTATTAAATCTATTTACATTTAGTATAACTCTGGATACAGTAGATTTGAGTCCTCCACATTGCCATCTGTTTCCTATTTGACTGTGTGTTCCTTGTTCTTTTCTCCTCCCTTCTTGATACTTCTTCCCCTTTTTTGGGTTAAGTATTTTTAAATATTCCATTTTATCTCTTCTGGCTTATCATCCATTCCTTAAGTGGATTGCTCCAGCGTTTACATGTATCTTTAGCTGATCACATCCTAACTTCAAAAAATATTATAACAATTTGCATATAACACAAGAACTTCTATTTTCCCACCCATTCGTTGTGCCACTTTTTTGTTACATATTTTATTTGTATATGTGCTAAACACTACAGAATTAAATGTTCTTATTTCTTCTTTAAGTAGTCAATTAATCTTTTAAAGAAATTGTAAAAGTGAAGGAAACAAATCTTTTCTGTTTATTCACTTATTTACTATTTATTAGGTTCATCACTCCTTTATACAGTTTCCGGGTTCCATTTGCTTTTATTTCTGACTGATGAGCTTATATCAGGCTAGTAAAAAACAGGAATTGTGCTCCATTTGTCTCTTAAACCAGTGATCTCTTTATATAGCACCTGAAACTTTGGAAGTGTTGGCTTAAGGAACAAATGAAACTACTTCCAATACACTCTGGTAAGTGCATTATCAGAAGTACATGTAACGTTAAGGGACCCACACAAAGGCCAATCCACTCTGCCAAGTCGCACTCAGAAAAATTTTACAAAAATGGTAACATGGGTCAAGGTCAAACAGGTATTTTCCAAAAGGTTGAATAAAGTATCTTCATTTAAGAGAGAGAACAGTGTTAGAGAAAGGTGTGTGCAGAAGCTCGCTGGTGTAAGCCACCTGCACATATCCCAGCAATAGCGAGGAGCGAAGTGCCCTTTGCATGAAGTATGGGCCTGGGGCAAAGGGACTGAAGGGGAAGATCTGGGCCAAATCCTTAAGCACCATGGATGTCATAGGAGGGACTGTGGACTTTATCTCATCAGCACTGGGAAAGTATGTGCCACGGCGGTGGCACGGGCACATGTGTACTTAAAGGATGACAACAGGAAACAAGGCTGTCAGCAGAGAGACCGACGGGGCAACTCTCTCTACAGTGACGAAGGCGTGCAGTGGATTGCAGAGTCACTGGGAGGCATCTCAGAAGTCCAATCCACAGGGCTTGGGGACCACTTAGACTTAGGAATAACAGAAAAGGAGAATTAGAAGACATCAAATCTCAATCCCAAGAGCAGGGAAAAGAACCACGGAAACCAAAAGAAAAGGCAGCAACGGCCACAGGCTGGGGGGCAGGATCCACACAGCGCTTCAGCTGACCACCCATGCTTCCAAACCTCTGTGTGCAGCAAACCACACAGCGGCATTTTTCTCATCTTCAACTGTCATTTAGAACTGCAAGGGTCATGACGTGAAAACCAGATAACAATGGGGGAAAAAAAAGATGAACTCCGTGACAACCTGTGCCGCTTCCAAGAATTATTTATGTGGGCAACGGCAGCAAGAGATGAGGGGATGAGAAAGAAACACACACCAGGTTCATGATGGGGCAAATGCAATGCTCAGAAAGGGCCTGAAATACTCTAACATCCGCAGCCTGGACAAGCCTTTCCCAGGGGCAAATGCTTTAATGCTTTATACAAATTCAAAACCGAGGCGAGTCTTGGCAGGAAAGGCTCTTACTCTGAGGACTGAAAAGGTGACAGATGATGAAATGTGATGCTAAAAGGCCCAGCTAAACCATTAATTCTTGCTGAAGGCATTCTCCAATGGCTGGGAAGAAAAACAGTCTTTCCTATAAACTAAAACCACACTTCTTATTTAGAGCTGTATCATTTTCAAGGGATTTTATGCCAACATTAACGTGGACAACAACACGCTATCTTACCCTGCAGCACACAGGGCCCACTGGAGGAGGAGGGGCTGCACGGGATCCCCCCGCCGCCCACTTCGAGGATGGACAGGTAAGCATTTAAATAATACCCATCCAGCCCACCCTACTCAGACAGGCAAGACCTAGCTGGACAGGAACACCAGGACGAGCTCGGAGGTGAAGAGCACCTGCTTCCCGGAGGCTGCTGGCACCGCGGCAGGAATGCGAGCCACAGAGGGTCCTCAGCTGCCAGGAGCTTCACCTCCAGCTTCCAGATTCCACTGCTCCAACTTCGCCAGAGAGGGAAGTTTTGGATGAGAAACTATCATTCTACCACCTCAGAAAAGAATACCCTGAGTATCTCTTGCCACTTCCGGGTTTCAAGTGCACAAATGGTCCAATTTCTTTCTCCCTGAAGGAAGACTAGGTCTGGAAAGTAGGCAGGAGAGAAAGCCTTTGTATGAGAAGGGCCTCCTGGGCAGAAATGACCTGATGCCAAGATGGCTGGGAGCTCCACAAAGTGCCCATCTTACGGGGATGCCAGGAATGATGCAGAAGAGATGCTGGACTTGTCCAGGAGTCCCTAAGACATGTGCTATCCACTGAGCCACTGCTAACAGGAACGGCAAGCCAGAATGCAGCCAGGCCAGGCTGGGCGGGAAATGTGTGTGCACAGTGAGAACCACACATAGGAATGCTGCAATCATCAGCATTATTATTACAGCACGGCATGATACGTAAAGCCCATTCACTTATGACCGCCTGAGAGGCAGTTCTCATGTAACACCTGGTTTCCTAATGAAAAACCTACATCTCAGAGAGGCTAAGCAACTTGGCCCAATGGCACGGATCTGATGGGATGCAGAACAAAAACACACTGAGGTCAGGATTCCAAACGCAGCGCTGTTGAGACTCTAGAACAAGACTGCTGTGCAGCAGGAAGACACTTACCTGGTTGCTGGGAGAGTGCTGACTCGGGTGAAAAATACAGACGGCTCGACTTCTACATGCAGCCCCAGGGAGAGATTCCTGTAATATCCTTCAGTGTGGCCCGGGCCTCCAGAGTATTTGAAATTCAGGATAGCTTCCAGGGTCTAAAAGATGTGAAAACACACACACACACACGTTAGTAACTCTCTAGTTTGATCTGCCAGGAGGCAAGCAGCTTCGCTTAGGAAGAGTCTGAAGATAATCCCAACTAATCAAGTCATCAGCACTGGCCGACTCACACCCCCGGCAGGCACCGACGCACACCGCTGGCGGGCACCGTCTTACACCCCCGGCAGGCACCATCTTTCCTGTGATGCCCCAGAGTCTACACAATTCTCAGCCTGTACGTGCAAACGGAAAGGGCTTCCAAAACGTACTCTGTGGTTAAATATGGCTTTTTTTTTTTTTTTTTTTGGAGATGGAGTCTCACTCTGTCGCCCAGGCTGGAGGCAGTGGCACGAACTTGGCTCACTGCAACCACTGCCTCCCAGATCCAAGCAATTCTCCTGCCTCAGCCTCCCAAGTAGCTGAGATTACAGGTGCATACCACCATACCCGGCTAACTTTTGTATTTTGGTACATATGGGGTTTCACCATGTTGGCTAGGCTGTTCTTGAACTCCTGCCCTTGGGGGATCCACCCGCCTCGGCCTCCCAAGGTGCTGGGATGACAGGCGTGTGGGATGACAGACGTGTGGGATGATAGGCGTGTGGGATTACAGGCATGAGCCACCGCAGTGCTGGGATTACAGGCGTGTGGGATGACAGGCGTGGGCCACTGCGCTGGCCTAAACACGGCATTTTAGAGAGAAAAACACATTTCTATAAGCATCATTTCAACATAAGATGAAGTGACAGGCAGAGGCAGGGGTGCTTCTATCCAGAAGGTAGGGTCACTTGGGCTGACAGTGAGTAAAAGCTGACAAACTCCACACTCGGGATGCTTCCTGGAACGCATCCAAGAGATGACTTCACAGGGCAACTGAGGCATTCCAGGAGGGGCGAGCGGGGAGCACCCATGTGCTCCTGCTGGGGCCCAGCGGCACCTAGTGAGAGGCGAAGAACAGAGGTATGGGGAGACCCCACCCACGGGGATGTCGCTGCACGCAGGATGGCTGGGGATGGAAGGGGAACATTACAGCTTCTCTGCAACCCCGAGTACGGGGCAACATCAGGGGAATGTGGAGCCTGGGGGCACCCAGAGTAACCATAGCAACAAGAAGTTCAACCAGGTTCCCCTCCGGACTGAAGGACCCAGCCTTCCCCAGGACCGTCCTGAAGCAGCAGACACAGCAGATCCAGCCCACAGACCAAATCTGACCACCACCTGTTTCTGTCTGGCCTGAGAGCTAAGAACAGTTTTTACATTTTTTACAGCTTGTAAAACAAAACAAAACAAAGCAAAACCAGAGAAGAATACGCAACAGAGACCATATGCGGCTGGCAAAGCTTAAAATACTACGTGGACCTTTACATCAAAGATTTGCAGATAAAACCCAGAGGAAAACATAGGAACAAATCTTCACAACCTTGGATTAGGCAAAGGTTTCATGCATATGACACCAAAAGCATAAGCAAAACGCAAAAAAAAAAAAAAAAAAAGAAAAAAGAAAAAGAAACCAAAGCTTCTCAGCTGTTAAATAGGGACAATAATTAATATGTATCTCACTAGATTCGTGCAGATTTGATGAGGAAATATAGTGACAGAACAAAAAGTCGCTCATTAAATAAATTCCTTTCTCCCCTACAACCTACCCATCTGACACCCTGAGGCAACATGGCTTAGAATCGGAGGAAATGAGTTTCAGTCCCATTTCTTCTAGTTTTGTTTTATATTCTTGTAATGTGGCAAAGTATACACAACATAAAAGTTACCATTTTAACAATTCTAAGTACACAGTTCAGTGGTGTTAAGCACATTCATTCTATTTATCAACCAACTCCATCATCCATTTCCGTCCCTAGAACTATTCCATCTTCCCAAACTGACCCTCTGAACCCATTAAACATGGACTCCCCAGTCTCCCTTCCCCTAGGCCCTGGCACCCACCATACTACTTTTTGTCTTCCTGAATTTGACACTCTAGGCACCTTGCATGAGTGGAATCCTACAGTACTTGTCCTTTTGTGACTGGCAGATTTCACTCAGCATCATGTCCTCGAGAATCATCCGTGTTGAATCATGGGTCAGAATTTCCTCTTTTTAAAGACTAATATTCCATTACATGTATGTACTGCATCTTACTCATCCATTTGTCTGTCAGTGGGCACTTGGGTTGCTCCTACCCCTTGGCTCGTGTGAACGGTGCTGCTATGGTTGCACAATGCTGAGACCCTGCTTTCAGTTCTTTGGGGTATATGCCCGGAAGTGGAATTTCTGAATCGTATGGGTATTCTCTATGTAATTTTTTGAGGAGCTACCATATTGTTTTGCACAGTGGCTGTGCCATTTTACATTCCCACCAGTAGTGCACAGGGTTCCTGTTTTCCCACATCCTTACCACACACTTGCTATTTTCTGTTTTTGTGATAATGACCATCCTAAGGGGCACGAAGGAATATCTCACCGTGGTTTTGATTTGCATTTCCCTGGTGACTAGTAATGTTGAGCATCTTTTTATGTGCTTATGGTCCATTTATGTATCTTCTTCGGAGAAATTTCTATTTGAGTCCTTCAGTCTCATTTTAAAAGCTCACTATTCCAAATCCCCTCTCACCACTCCTATAGGTATATTTCATGACTACATATTGACAGGTTCCCTTCAATATTTGTACTGCCAGAAAAATACCTTCACTGATTCTCTCCACCTATGTAAATATTACTACTCGACAGCCCAAATAAAGCCATGCCTTCCCCTTATTTACAAATGGCTCAATAAAATACAGATTTTTTTTTTAATATTCAAGGATCATATTTTGGCCTCACCAAAATCTCAAATCCTTTTTTCATTCCCTTTACTCGCAAGCACCGCCCTGTCATCTCCAAAGGGTTGCTGATTTCTTGTGAACATGTCTTAGACCTCTTAAATTGCCCTTGTCATCAGCAGAAGGTGAGACTCAACACACACACACTCAATAAGTCTTTCTGTCAAAATTTTCAGAGTTCAACTGACTTTCATCTGTTTGATCTATTTTTTCATTCATCTTTTCAAACACTTCCTGGGTGTCTTCTGAGTGCAGGGCTCTGTGCTCAGTACAAGATGAAGAAGATGTAGTCTCTGATCTCAGAAAGCTCAGCAGATGCTGAGCGAGGCAATGTATGAATAAATTAAATAATAAATAAATGAAGCCAACCAACCACCTAACATATATACAGCATCTTTCTCAAATTGCAGGCACAGTGGTCATGGAAATAAACTCTCAGTAATGGCTGTGAAAGGCCAAAATCTGTGAAGTAACAACAAATGTCACACTGGCTTTTTGTTTTTTTAAGGTAAACTTAAAAGTCACCTACAGAGAGTGATGTAAAAGAAATCACCTGGGGAATGAACAAAAAGTACACAGACAACTGTCAAAGTACCACATCACCAAGAAGAAAGAGTCTGTGTTTCTACTTTCTGGGAATTCACTGTTTCTTTACTCAGTAGAAAACTACAAAAAAGATATAATTATGAGCAGAAATATCTAATTTAACAAAATCAAGCACAGAAAAGGTGTATTACTCCATTCTCACACTACTATAAAGAACTGCCCGAGACTGGGTAATTTGTAAAGAAAAGAGGTTTAATTGACTCACATTCCTCACAGCTGGGGAGGCCTCAGGAAATGTAGAATCATGGCAGAAGGAGAAGCAGCATGTCTTACATGGCAGGAGAAAGTGAGTGAGTGTGTGAAGGATGAACAGTCAAACACTTATAAAACCATCAGATCTCGTGAGAACTCACTATCACCAGAACAGAATGGGGGACACTGCCCTCATGATCCAATCACCTCCCACCAGGTCCCTCCCTCGACATGTGGGGATTATGGGGATTACAATTCAAGATGAGATTTGGGTGGGGACACAGAACCTAACCACATCAAATGGTTTTCTGAAGTTCAGTGTCACTGCCTTAACTCTTTGAGATAAAAACAAAAACCAGAAATAACAAAAAAAGGCCTCCTCAGTCTTTTAAAATTAGAATATTATATATAAAGTCTCATATATTATGTATATGGTCTTATTAATAATAAGACCATAAGGGGAGCTGGGAAGTGGAAAGACACAGGATGTCCAAGCCCTTTTCCTCAATCCAAGAGACTTCATAAGATGTTCCCGTCTGAGAGCATTTTTCAATCCTTACTTTGACAGAAGACTATTACAGAAATCATTCATAAATGAGGGACTACAAACAAAATGTTTATTTTCTAGGCACACAACTTATTATTCCAGCTAACATGAAAGGCCTGTCAGTGGGTACCTTGTATTAAAGAGCACCTACTCCATGCCAAGTGCTGCACTGAGTGACTTACACACCCAACTGCAACAGTCACAAGAGCCCCACAAGGGAAGTGCTGCTTTCATCAATAAGGCTCAGAGCATCCAGGAAGCAGCACAGGCAGGAACTGAATGCAGAGCAACATGCCTGCACAGCCCACTCTCTTGCCATTCAGGCAAACTGTTTAGAATAGCATTCATTCACCCATGCAATCATTCACTCACTAACCCTGTCTACTATGTCCCAGAGACTATGGCACTTGAGAGGAAGAAGGCACAGTGCCACCCTTGTGGCACTCAAGTCTGGTAAAAGAAACAAGCCTTGAGGCCTCTGAGTAAATTGTGACATGTTGTGTCATGGATAAGTGTATTAGGATATATGAGAATACAGGAGAAGAAAGGACTACATATGCCAGGTGGGTAAGAGTTGCAGAGGAAGGAACAACAAACCAGTAAGGAAGACAGGATTAGACAATTATCAAATTGAAAATGGATAATAGAAAAAAAACAACTACACTAAAACCTACTTCTTGAAAATATCAATAAATGTGACAATCCTCTAAGTTGATCAAGGAAAAAGAGAAGAGAAAAACAAATTACCAACATCAGGAATGAGAATGATTATCGGTACAGATCCTACAACCATTAAAAGGACAATCAGGGAAGAGTGTCATTAATTTCGTGCCAATAGATTCAACAACTTAGATAAAATGTACACATTACCAAAAGGAATCAAGGAGAAACAGAAAATCTGAAGAGCCTCATGCCAATTGAAGACACTGGATTCATAATCAAGAATATACTCCCAAAAGATGGCCAGGCATTGTGGCTCATGCCTATAATTCCAGCAGTTTGGAAGGCTGAGCGGAGGCAGATCACTTGAGCCCCAGAGTTTGAGATAGCCTGGCCAACATGGTGAAAGCCCAACTCTACTAAAAGTACACAAATGAGCTGAGCTTAGTGGCGCAGGCCTGTAATCACAGCTACTCAGGAGGCTGAGGCATGAGAATCATTTGAACCCGGGAGGTAGAGGTTTCAGTGAGCCAAGATCACGCCACTTTACTCCAGCCTGGGCGACAGAGCAAGACTCTGTCTCTGAAAACAAACAAACAAACAAGCAAATAAGAATATACTCCCAAAAGAAACCCCAAGCTTAGATGGTCTCTCAGCTGAATTCTAACAAACATGTAAATTAGAAAGAATATCAATTTTATAAAATAAACATTTTTAGCAATTAGAAAAAAGGAGAAAACTTTCCCAATCTTTTTATGAGACCAATATTACTCAAATATCAAAATCAGATAGAAAACTTTTAAGAAAACTATTCATGAGGCCTATATCTCTCATGAATTTAAATGTAAAAAATATTTTTAAAGCACTAATGAATCAAGTTCAGTAAAATATAAAATGGGTAACACATCATGGCCATCAATAATGCAAGGCTGGTTTAATCTTCAAAAATCAATGTCATTCACCATATTAATAAGCTATTGACAAGCAACAAAAAGAAAAGCTGAATAATCAATGGCTTCAGAAATAATAGTTGACAAAATTCAAAACCCATTTATAGTTTTTTAAAAACTCTCAGCAAACTAGGCATAGAAACGAACACCGTCATTCTATGAAATGCACTCATGAAAAACCTATAGTCAAAACCATACTTGATGATAAGCAATGGAATGTTTTGCATCTAAAATCCAGATTAAGATGTGGCTGTAATAATTTTTATAAGCATTGTACTTGAGATCCTAGCAAGTTCAATAAGTCAAGAAACAATGGGCATACACATTGGAAAGGAAGAGGTAAAACTGTCTTTGTTTGCAGACAACATAATCATGTACCAAAAACATCCTAAGAAATCTACTGGAACTCTCAGAAATTGCTGGTGGTACTATAAAATAATAAAATCCTTTTGAAAAATAGCTAGGTAAATCCTCCTAAGCTTAAACCTACAATTAACATATTACTCAGCAAAGCAACTCCTACCAAGAAAAACAAAAACACATATCTACACAAAAACATGTATGTAAATGTCCACAGAGACTTTATTCACAATAATACCAAACTGGAAATAACCTCCATGTCCAACAAGAGGTAGGTGACTGAATAAACAAATTGTAGTAAATTCATAAAATGAAATACTATTCTGCAAAAGAATGGAGCAAATTACTGATACATATACAACATGGAAGAATCCAAAACACCTTATTCTGAAAGAAAGAAGCCAGACACACAAGAGTGTATACCATTGCTTGTATGTATATGAGATACTAGAAAAGCTCAGCCTTTGGTAGCAAGAAGGAGATCAGTAGTTGCCTGGAGTTAGGGGCAGGAGAGGGTTAGCTGCAAAGGGGTCAGAGAAACTATGGAGGGTGATAAAAATATTCTATATCTTGATGGTGGTGGTGGTGGTGGTTGTTACATGGAGTATATACTTGTCACAATTCATCAAACTGTATGGTTAATGAGGCTGCATTTTATAGAATGCAAATTACACTCAGTAAAGTTGATTTTTGAAATTGATCCTGGCCATTAATAGACATAAAATCACTCATAAACATTATTAAAGAATCCAAGTCACAATGTGGGCCACGTTGATGTGGGACCAGCTATGTCTAAGGGCGAATGTGAAGCCCTCGAAGAGGCTTCAGATGGAGACTTAAGAGTCCCGGGTTCTGCATCAGAAGAAACAGCAGTGAGGCTATGATTCACCATAATTAAAGCTTCACGTGACCTGGGAGAAGTCACATCACTTTTTCAGTTTTCAGTCTCCTCACCTTAAAACCTGAGGGTCATGCCAGATGTTGCCTGAGGTTTTGACCAGCTCTTATACGAACAGTTATTCTTTATTTTCCTAATGTTCCACAACTTCTAATATAACTAACACTATTGTCAGAGAAAAACGATCACCCTTATATGTATGCCAGCCAATTTAAATGTACATGAAGTAGATCCCTAATATTTAAAGACCTCAATTGAACCTGTCACCACAGATTTCCTTCTGCTCTGTTTCTAGAATATGACATAAAATTAATAGCTGTGATGTGATCCACTTAATAAGTCAAACATTCAAGACCAAAGGCTGGGGCTCATTCCCCAAGAGACCAGCACAACGGTTTACTTAAGGTCAATGAAACTCACAAATGAAAGCCATACCATTATTTTCCAGTTAATTAGCACTTTTGGCCAAAGTTTTTCTTCAGTGTTAATGATGCCTTAAAGATGCCAAGTAACTACAAATTAAGTGATCCACCCACAGCAGTGCAGGGATAGGTTTGAACAACAGCAGCCATCGAAACAGCTTCCAGCCAAGAGGCCCACGAGTCCCGGGGTGGCTGAGAGGAGTTAGGACACAAGGTCCAGAGGAGGGGGTATGTCTGGGGACTGTTAGAAGACCAAGTTGAAAGTCTGGTTTAGGGTACTAAGGAGAGCATCAAGTCAGAGGGTCGAGGCCAGACAGAACCTGGGACCCCCAACCTAACTCCCTGGGCGATGAGCCCAATGCCATAGACCACAGCAGCGCAGAGGGCTGCCATGTCCTACCTGCACTTACGCTCCAGCCAAATTTCACCTTCTCTGAGAAGCCTTTCCAGTGTCTCCAAAGAAACTCTGCCACTCTCTAATACATGCCACATGGACACTCTGCTTCTACACTGCTAGAGCACCCATCACACCTGGAGTTACATATTTTGTCGATAAGAAGTGTATTCGATCATTTAATAAGTGATATAAAATGGTCGGTGCTGAGATGGCTTGCTCCCACCTCTGTCACCGCGTCCAGACCACTGTCCTCTCCCATCCCCCGTAACCACTTTTATTAGTTTTCTTTAATGTATCCACATTTATTTACATAGATTTATTTACACAGAAACAAGAAAATACAAATGTAAACCTTTTTCCTCCCCACCACCCTCCTCCAGCCAGCACCATCTTGCAATAAATAAATAAATTACACATGCTGTCCACCTTTGTATGCCTTATTGTTTGTTAACTTTCACTTAATAGATCCTGAAAATTTTTACTTAGTACAGACAGAGCATCCTTTATAGAATATTCTTTGCAGGTTATTTGTAGACATGTGTGCCATTCCATGGTACAGATATGCTACAGCTTATTTAAACAGTCCCCTATTAATTGGATTTGTAGTTGTTTTCAATATTTTGTTATTATGAACAATGTTAAATAACCACATACATAAGTTGCTTTCCATATATGAAGATATTTCTGAAAGATATATTTTTCAAGGGAGATTTCTGGGTCAAAAAGCAAATCTTGTCATTTTAATGGATACTACCCAAATGTTCAACTGAAAGTTGAACCATTTCACATGTTAACAGCCATGCCTGAGAGAGCACTTCTTTTCTCAAAGCCTTGAAAATAGGGTATATTGTTCAATTTTTGGCTTTTTGACAGTCTGACAGATGAATAATCTCAGTGTAGTTTCATTTCACATTTCTCTCATTATTAAAAAAGTGGAACATCTTTCCATATGCTTGGCGCATTTTCATGCCTTTTTCATGAATTACACATTCATATCATTTCCCTATTTTTTTAATTGACCTGTCTTTTTTGTCCAAATTCCTGGGAGGTTTTCTACACTAAGGAGATTACCCCTTGTACAAAATCATGTCTGCAGATAAAGACAGTTTTGCTTCTTCATTTCCAAAATCTAGGTCTTTTAAATTTTCTTTCTTGGACTACTACACTGGCCAGGACTAGTAAATCAATGGATGAGAATAAAGATTCCAAAAATAAACCCACACTGACACAGGTAATTGATTTGTTACCAAAAGCTAAGGCAATTCAATGATAAAATTTATCTTTTCTACAATGGTGGAACAACTGGACAAATGTGTAGAAACAAATAAATCTCGGCGTTGACCACACATTATCTTGAGGTGGTCATACATCTAAACATATAATATAACACCTAGAACATCTAGAAGAAGACATGGAGTATCTTTGCAGTCTTGGGATAGGAAAAAAGATCTCGGAGAAGACACAAAAAGCACTAAACATCAAAGGAAAAAAAATTCATTTCATTTAAGATAAAATTTCATCCAGGGAAATCTCCAAAAAGTTAGAATACAAAATTTGTCCATTTCATCCAAGTTGTCAAATGTATTGAAATGCAACTCTTCATAATGTTCTTTTTTTTGAGACAGAGTCTTGCTCTGTCGCCCAGGCTGGAGTGAAGGGGCGCAATCTCAGCTCACTGCAACCTCCACCTCCCTGGTTCAAGCGATTCTCCTGCCTCAGCCTCTGGAGTAGCTGGGATTACAGGGGTGTGCCACCATACCCTGTTAATTTTTGCGTTTTTAGTAGACACGGGGTTCCACCACGTTGGTCAGGCTGGTCTTGAACTCCTGACCTCAAGTGATCCACCTGCCTCGGCCTCCCAAAGTGCTGGGATTACAGGGGTGAGCCACCGCGCCCAGCCCATTATGTTCTCTTATTAACCTTTTCATGTCTGTAAGATCTATAGTATGTTCCTCTTTCATTCCAGATGGTAATAGTGTTTCTCTTTTTGATACACCTGCTAGGGAATTATCAACTTTATTAATATTTTGAAAGAATTAATTTTTGGCTTTGTTAATTTTCTTAAGTGTGTGTTTGTACCCAACACAAGACTTGGCACAAAGCAACTATTCAATAAATGCTTGCTAAGTAGAATTACATTTGAAGATGATTTATACATTAACCACGTATCAATGTCCATTAAATGGATGGATGGATAATCTTATTAATAAACATTTTTTCCATACTTCATAACCTGGCTTTACAAAGATTTCCCTCACGTCTCCACCCTACCTTCTTCCCACTGACAAATTCTTCCTTGGTTATTGGGTTTCTGTGGACAACTCACATCACCTAGGGAGTCTCTGTGATCCTGCAAAGCCCAGGCTGGCTGCACCTCCTCAATAAACAGCACGGAGCACGTTCCCCGCCTCTGACTTACCACACTGCAGCACAAGTGCTTGGATCTTTCAACAGAATAAAAGCTCCCTGCAGGCAGGGACCATGCTCCATACCTAGTGCCTTGAAGAGCAGGTGCCCCACATGCATTCCATTTAACTGAATGACAGCATCTTCACAACAAATCTCAGAGGAAGGAGAAAGCTGACATTCAGTAGGCTCATACTGTGCTCCAGGCACTGTGAGCAGCACTTCAGGAACTTTAAGTACTACCACAATGCTGCACAGGTATTACTACCTCAAAAGCTCACTACTATTGAAAGCTTAGGGAAATAAATAGCCTTGCCACAAAGCTCAAAGCCAGGCCTCAGTCCGAAGGTCCTGCTCTTCCAGCAGCCCTATGCTGTCTCCCAGAGAAAGGCTAAGGAGACGAAGAATGAGACTGTGAGCAGACAGCTGGCGCTGCCCTGAAGAAGCAGGCCTGGGTTCCCGAAGGAAGACCAGTTTCATAGATGCCGCACCACGAGGCTGCCCTGGACTTGGTGCTAAATGCTGCACTCAAGATGCTCACAGTGCCGGGCGCGGTGGCTCACGCCTGTAATCCCAGCACTTTGGGAGGCCGAGGCGGGCGGATCACGAGGTCAGGAGATCGAGACCACGGTGAAACCCCGTCTCTACCAAAAATACAAAAAATTAGCCGGGCGTGGTGGCGGGCGCCTGTAGTCCCAGCTACTCGGAGAGGCTGAGGCAGGAGAATGGCGTGAGCCCGGGAGGCGGAGGTTGCAGTGAGCCGAGATCGCGCCACTGCACTCCAGCCTGGGCGACAGAGCAAGACTCCGTCTCAAAAAAAAAAAAAAAAAAGATGCTCACAGTTTTTCTCCTTCTGTATACACAGCTGGAGGAGGGTAAACTGTGGAAGGGATGATTTTAATAAATTTAGTAAAACTGAAATACAATCAGCATGAAATTAGGCAGCAGAGATTTGTTAGGAATCAGCAGAATTGTCCTTACATTAATTCACTGTTACAAACCATAAGCAATTAGGACATTTTCCATTTGCACTCATTTAGTTATGAGAAACACTCTCTGGCCATAGGATGTGGCCTTTTAAATACTGCTGATCTTCAATATTAGAGAAATGTACTTGAGAGCCAGCACTTCAACAGACTTCCGGCTTATAGAAAGGAATGCTATATCCTTCCAAAGCTGTATGACTGAAATCAACTCGAGAGGAGACACTAAGGTGTTACGCATGCATGAAGTTGATGGGGACCCACGGCAAGGATGCCAAACTAAGTAACTGCAGAGGGCTAGAAACTGCTAGCAGGTCAGCAAGAAGCAATCCCGACAACCAGTGTGTGTTAGGTGGCCGGCCCCTGCCAGACACAATGCTGGGAGCTGCACACACTGAGTCTCTCTCAGGGCCTCCCCATCCTATCCGACCGGAAGGCCTTGAATAGCAACTGTCGCTCAGCAAGGTGAGGTACGTTGCTCCAGTTCCCATAGCTAGTAAACCACAGAGCTCAGGTGCGTCTGACCCCAAAAGCCACAATTGCCAGGCCCTAACCACACTGAAGGCCACTGATAAAGGAAGGGGCACTGTGACTTCACCAGGAATCGGCCTGAAGAAGTGTCTGTCGATGCCTTGCTCCACGTGAGCCCACAGCCAACACCAGGCAAGGTGGTAAACTGAGAACCCCTGGAGGAGAAACCTGGTGTCTGGCCACAGCTCCCCCATCAAGCCTAGGTGTAGACTCAAGAAAGTCACTTTTCCTTTCTTGGCATCAACTTTCCCATCTGTGAAATACGGATTTGGACCAATTAATCTCCAGTGGCCCTTTCCACATGACTGGGCTGCACAGGGGAACTGAATGCCCAACCTACCCATCACTGGACAAACACTGGCTACGAGGGTCCACGTGGCAGGGCTGCGGAGAGAGCAGAGGCAGCCGGAGCCAGACCACACAGGCACACCAGGCTCAGAAAGGACCCACGCCTGTGCTCCCAAGGGGCTGGGAAGCCTTCGAAGACTTTTTAGCTAAAGGTATGACCTGAACGACTTCTTAAAAAAAAAAAAAAAATCTGGCTGCAACGTGGAAGACAGACTGGGGACAAGGCTAAAGAGGAGGTGCCAAGCTAGCGGATGAAGTCACTGCCAGATGAAGACCAATGGGGACGTGTTCAGGGGGTGGCATGGAGTGAACACTGATGGTCAGGCTCCGCACATGTGCTGCCATTAAAGACATCAGAGCTGACCGACTGTGCGCTGAGTGGGAAGGGAAAAGGGAAGCCACGGATCTCTTCAAGATTAGATTCTTGACCGAAAAAAAATGAGAAGAATGCACTACCAGTTCAGTGAAGTGGGGGAGAGAGGCGGAGGAGCAAGAGGACAGGGTGTGGTGCGAAGATCCATGACTTCGATTTAGGACACAGTAAGTTTGAGATTCCGAAGGACATCCAAGTGATGACAGTGTGACACATGAATCCTGAGTGGGGAGAAGTCGGGCTGAAGAGACGTGGCTCACAGGGAGATGCTGCAGAGCTCCTGATGCCTGGGGCTCCTTGGAAGGCAAGATGCTGCATGTGTGTTTACAGAAAATCATCACTGTCACATTATTGTTATTTTTTTATTTTTTTAAATTATACTTTAAGTTCTGGAGCACATGTGCAGAACGTGCAGTTTTGTTACATAGGTATACACATGCCATGGTAGTTTGCCACACCCATTAACCTGTCACCTACATTAGGTATTTCTCCTAATGCTATCCCTCCCCTAGCCCCCCACCCCCGACAGGCCCTGGTGTGTGAGCATCACATTATTTTATCATACAGTCTTTCAGCCCTCTTGCCAATAAGCACTTGCCATGTGACGTATTTCAAATTTTTACAAAATGCATCTTAAGCAGCAAAGAATAAAATAGTTAATAGCACCCACTCTGAAAGCAGGCTGCCCGGGCTCAGACCCCATCGTCATTTCCTGCCCAGGCCCCTGAGCGAGTGATCTGATCTCTTCAGGCAGCAGCTTTCGCATCTGAGTTATCAGGAAGACAAAACCAGCTAGTCTTACAAAACACCAAGAACAGTGCCTGGCGTTTGGAAAGAGTGCTATAAGTACCAGCTAATATTATTATTACTAAATCAGTATTCAACAGTGAGAAAGGAAGATAAGATACTTGGAACAAATGAATTCATAAGTAGAGCCAAGAATAAAGAAACAAATTTCCACATCTGCTCTTCAGATAAACCATCACTGGCCCCAATTGCCCAGCTACAGTTCAGACCTCAGCATAGCCGCTCCCAGCCCTTCCACATCGGACCCCTACTGCTCTACCTGTCTCAGGTCAAACACATGCCACACACACACAGATGCTACACACATATACAGACACACTACACATGTACATACACACAAAACGCACGCCATACACATATACACACATACCCAATACACACACACGCATCCCACACACGTACAGACACACACCACACACCCAACACACACCCCACACACACACACCCAACACACAGACATGCACACCACACACACCAACACACACACAGATACACACATACCCAACACACACCTCCAACACACACATACACACCCCAGAGCTTCCCTCGTGCTGCATGGTGGGAAAGTTGCTGAAAGCCATATTGTTTCACACCTGTGTGCCTGAAATGAATGTCCTTACCTGCTCTCTCCAACTAGGAAATTCCTAGTCCTTGTTCCAGAAGACTAACAAACTCCCTCTGGTACTCCCCGCCCTCAGCTCAGACACAACCTCTCTGGCCTCTGTGTCACCAGACATCTCCTCCATGTCTCCATCCCACCAAAGTGTACTTTCATCATGTGAGGAGCGGAGAATAAAAAGGATGGCACAGGACTGCTGTGAGAATTGAATGAGAAGCTGATTCGCCACAGTGCCTGGCCCAGGGCAAGGATTCCACAGGTATTGGTTCCTGAATTCCCTTGTTCACCTCTGCTCACCCGTGCTCCACGGGCAGGGCCACACGGGCCTCCAGCACCTGCAACATGGCCTGACACCCCTGAGGCTGCATCCCAAGCTGGCCTTCAAGTCAGGACGATGAGTAGGACCAGGCCCCTCACTCTAGAGGGTGGAGATGACAGTATTGTTGGGAACAAATAGGCTGTGTCCTGTACATCACAGGTCACCAACAGCACATCTGGAAAATACCTGCAGCGAACAACGCATTGACACAAGGTGTGTGTGGATGGACGAGTGGCCCTGGCTCCACGCACACTGCTGTCTAGATGGCGATCGAGTGGCGAGACGGAAGCGGAGCACACAGTAACTGATCCAGAGGGAGGCGGCCTCTCCTGATGCAACAACACCCAGTGTCAGGCATGATGGCCGCCAGGGTAAGGTCAAAGCAAAAATACCAAGAAGCGAGAGAGGCAGCTGAGCACAGAGGTCTCGGTAGGAAACCAGATGTGCCAATATCTGCCAAGTCTGTCTAATCCACGTGCTCAGATGGTTCCCATCTGCAGGGCTCGATGAGAGGCCCTCCTCAGAGCCTCCACAGGATGTAAGTCACAGCTTCAGATGGCTCTGTATCCCTGCTAGACTGTGTGTCCCCAGAGACAGAACACCCAGCATTTCATCCTTACACCCTGGGACCCAGAACTCACGGGGAGCTCAGTACAGAGCCGGGGAAGAAGCAGAGCGAAAAGGGGCACAAACCTGCATCGTCAAATCCTCAGGTCAATGTGCAGTGATCTATAAGATCCCATCCAGTGTTAAATCTGTGGTAACCAGTCCGTCTTTGACATCATCAGCCCTACGCTACTGCACCTTCATTATGGTGCTAATAGCATTCTAGCCTCAGAGTCTGGAAGCACCACCAAATCCACTTTTACTGTCCATGGCCTCTCTGATAGGCATGGGGCCACGTGCCCTATTAACCAGGACTATAAACGTGAAGTTCATTTACTCAAATGGTAGAGATGCAATTATGGCTTCACCCAAGAGAGCTACAAGAATAAGAAGGGCTTGATTCACAGAGGACACTTTCTTGTTAATGAGATTGGAGTAAGGAGCCAGGTTTACATTTGGGAGCTGTAAATATACCAGATAAACAGTGGGAGGATTTTCCAGTATACTCAGCGCCTCCCTGGATTGTGTGATTTTAAAAAATATAATATATAATTATTACCCACTTTTTATAGGTAAGAAAACTTAAACACCGAATGATTCAATGTGCACAACAAATAAACAGTTTAAATGCCAGCTGTATTTAAATTCAAAACCTGTGTTCTAGTCATTAAGCCATGGAGTACACTTGACTTCTTCTTCTTCGATTTTCACTTCAATGTTTTGATAAAAAACTTGATGTATGAATGTCTGTGGAAGGTGCAGCTGGAAGCTCTCCAGCCCACTCTGCTCACTAGGTAGCTGCCTTCCTGCTATAGTGCTAGCGATATCCCTAAAAACTGATGGTGACAGTCAAGAGTGTGTGGCTTGGGCTGTAGGAGGCACCTGATCACCAGGGCTACTTTCAACCCTGGACAACTTGTCAGTGACCGGTCATGATCTCTCCATTGCCCTTTCCATTGATCTCTTCACTGAACAATTACACGGTGCGCATGTTCTAGTATGACTGAACAACTCTAAAGGGACGACCAGGGCTGCACACGGGAGGCTTGTGATCAAGGGAAAACCCATATCCATCTCCCAGGAGCAAGACCTCACCAAGATCAAATGGAGCAATTCTAATACTGACTATGTGGAGGAGTCTACAACTCCCTTAAGAAATTTGAGACTCACCTGAAGGGAACCACTGCTGATAGACACATGTATATAATGAGAAGCATGAAAACTCCCTCGAGACTGTCAGCAGTGCCCAGCCCACCACCAACTACTTACCACCCAAGTCCCCCAGCCAAGACTATCCACAACAATCATGGCCTAGTGGAGGTACTCATGACCACAGTGCACACCAACACTATGTCCCAGGAGACTGCCCCTCTAACAAAGTAAAGTGTGATGGCCTTGCTCAAAACATAATCCGACATCCACAGACACTGCCAAGGTCAGTGGTCAAGTGGCAAGGTCATCTCTGAGTTTAATAGGAGCACACTGGCAAGGCTTTTTTTTTTGAGACGGAGTCTCACTCAGTTGCCCAGGCTGGAGTGCAGTGGCGTGATCTCGGCTCACTGCAAGCTCCACCTCCCGGGTTCACGCCATTCTCCTGGCTCAGCCTCCTGAGTAGCTGGGACTACAGGCAACCCGCCACTACATCCGGCTAATTTTTTTGTATTTTCAGTAGAGACAGGGTTTCACCGTGTTAGCCAGGATGGTCTTGATCTCCTGACCTTGTGATCTGCCCGTCTCGGCCTCCCAAAGTGCTGGGATTACAGGCGTTAGCCACCGCGCTTGGCCGCACACTGGCAAGCTTTCTATGTTGCCATCCCAACACACATCATTCAGGGATATGACCTAGTGTCTAGAGGAAGCCAATTATCATGACCTCAAGAAGGTGGTGATGCAGTCACTAAAGGACTCCTTGGAAGGTGTCCTGAGCCACGGGGAGGCCCAACTCATCTGCAATTGAGATGTCCATGAAAACGGAGAAACAGTCAAGAGATGTCCACGGAAAGGTGGAAACATTCAATAGAGATGTCCACGGAAAGGTGGAAACATTCAATAGAGATGTCCGTGGAAAGGTGGAAACATTCAATAGAGATGTCCACAGAAAGGTGGAAACATTCAATAGAGATGTCCACGGAAAGGTGGAAACATTCAATAGAGATGTCCACGGAAAGGTGGAAACATTCAATAGAGGTGTCCACGGAAAGGTGGAAACATTCAATAGAGATGTCCGCAGAAAGGTGGAAACATTCAACAGAGATGTCCACAGAAAGGTGGAAACATTCAATAGAGGTGTCCATGGAAAGGTGGAAACATTCAATAGAGGTTCCACGGAAAGGTGGAAACGTTCAATAGAGATGTCCGTGGAAAGGTGGAAACATTCAATAGAGATGTCCGTGGAAAGGTGGAAACATTCAATAGAGGTGTCCGTGGAAAGGTGGAAACATTCAATAGAGATGTCCGTGGAAAGGTGGAAACATTCAATAGAGGTGTCCACGGAAAGGTGGAAACATTCAATAGAGATGTCCGTGGAAAGGTGGAAACATTCAATAGAGGTGTCCACGGAAAGGTGGAAACATTCAATAGAGCTGTCCATGGAAAGGTGGAAACATTCAATAGAGATGTCCGTGGAAAGGTGGAAACATTCAATAGAGATGTCCGTGGAAAGGTGGAAACATTCAATAGAGGTGTCCACGGAAAGGTGGAAACATTCAATAGAGGTGTCCACGGAAAGGTGGAAACATTCAATAGAGATGTTCGTGGAAAGGTGGAAACATTCAACAGAGATGTTTGTGGAAAGGTGGAAACATTCAATAGAGATGTCCGTGGAAAGGTGGAAACATTCAAAGGAGATGTCCGTGGAAAGGTGGAAACATTCAATGGAGATGTCTGTGGAAAGGTGGAAACATTCAATGGAGATGTCCATGGAAAGGTGGAAACATTCAATAGAGATGTCCATGGAAAGGTGGAAACATTTGATGCTGAGGCTGGCATTTACCTTCGACAACTACTTTGTCAAGGTAATATCCAGGTATGAATGGTGGACCTCATGGTCCCTGTGACCTCCAAGAATGACCAGGCCCAACATCTCTTGCAATAGCAGAAGAGGAAAACAAGCCCTCAGCTACTAGAGCTCCCTGACCCAGCCCTACCCGCAAGACACTCTGAATCTCCTCTCTCTGACAGTTTCCATCCCTGGACCCATGAAGAAGGCAGATTAGGAGAATCATGTATAATCAATACCATCAACACACTGTACCTGGCAGGGAAAAAATATACACATATATAGTGAAGTGTCCAAATGACTGGAGCCCTGTGAAACAATGAGCTATCAGTACAGGTGTTCAAACAGTGTACACCTGCACAGCAAGGTAAACTAAGCGACTTTGCAAGTACTCCCTCCCAACATCAAAGATTAAATGATTTTCTCCACAGAAAGTGAGAATTAAACAGAGGCTAAGAATCAAGTCAGTAACTTTGTTTTTCAACTGGGAAGCCCAAGGTCCAACAGCCAACAGACCATGGCCCTGAACTCAAGACCAAGGCCTGTGTTCCACCCTAGCCCTGCCCATCACCCAACCCCTTCTGCAGGGGATGGGGAGAACGCTCGTGCCTTGCTCGCCCTCATGGCGGTCACACCATCCTGGGCCTCAACGTGGCATCTAAATCTAATCTAATTCCAGCTTCTGGGCCAACCGCAGTGGTTCATGCCTGTAATCCCAGCATTTTGGGAGGCCAAGGCAGGCAGATCACTTGAGGTCAGGAGTTCAAGACCAGCCTGGCCAACATGGTGAAACCTCATCTCTCCTAAAAATACAAAAATTAGCTGGGTGTGATGGCGCATACCTATAATCCCAGCTATTCAGGAGGCTGGGGCAGGAGAATTGCTTGAACCCAGGGGTGGAGGTTGCAGTGAGCTGAGATTGCACCACTGTACTCCAGCCTGGGCGACACAGCAAGATTGTCTCAAAAAAAAAAAAAAAAAAATCTATTATAGCTTCTTATCAATGAAAGAAGCACAACAAATCAATATGCAGGACAATTGGGGCAGTTTGAATATGGAACGTTTATGACCTAACACTATTGTACTAATGTTGAAGTTCATGGGTGTGACAATGGTTATTTAGGAAAGTATCGTTCTTGGGAGGCATGTAAAAATCATTTAAGGAGAGAAATAATATAAAGTCTGCAACTTAGCCCAAAAAAGTGTGTGTGTGTGTGTGTGTGTGTGTGTGTGTGTACAAACATATACAGAGAGAGAAAGTACAGAAAAAAGAAAATGGGTATAGATGATAAGTATACAATTTTTTCAACTTCATGTTCGAGATATTTCAAAATAAAACTTGGGGAAGATACTAACAAATCAAGTCTTCTAGAGTCTTTGACTTTAAAAAAATCATTGCAAATGTGTAAAGGACGCAGCCACCTTGCTGAACACAGGCATGCTCCAAGGATGGTTCCGGCTGCTTTTTACAGAAGATTCCTGATCTTCCTGAGAAAGACCAAGACATGGATATTAGTTCCCCACTTTTTCAGCTGAGATAACTGGGACTTGGCCAAGGTCCCAGAGTTTACCCCAGAACACCTGGTCTTTATGGAGCCTGGCTGACCTCCCTCACCTACGCTCGCTCTCCACCGCCCTGTGGAGAGTCCGGGACCGCCTGGGCCCACACCCTCTGCCGATGCCAGAGCAAAGCGAAGGTGGCAGAGCCCCCACCTAACACGCCCCTGCCTTGCCAGCACCGGCTGCTCCTGAGTCAATTTCCTTCTGCTGATCTTCTCAGTTATTCAACGACTCTTCTAGTCTGTGGACTTTGCTTCTTTCTCACGCCAGCAAACCTCCTTATTTACACAGAAAACAGAAACTTTCCATCTGCTGAGCCAGCAGTTGTGCCTCCGGGCTCCTTCTCGCTGGGCAGCCCTAGGTGAACGGCTCCCATCTCAGGGACTCGGTCCCTTTGTCTTCACGTGGGAACCAATGTAATAACTTCCCTACCAAACTGTTTTTCAGCTCGACTGGCAGAACAAGAGCCAGGGCCCACCTGTCCCGTCTCTTCCATGGACATCAGCTGTCCCCCACTCTCCCTCCCTGATGAAAATTAAGGAGCTAGGACTTGGTGAGGAACGCTGTTCTAAACCCTCTGTTGGCTTCTATGTGCAGTAAGAAAGGCTGAATCCAGCATCTAGAATTTCTTCTTCTAGTCTATAAGCTCTTTCACTTTTTATAGTTTCCAGAATATCTTACATAGGCCAATTGGAAAAGAGGGTAAGGAAAGGAAGCTACCTCTTAACAAACATCTCTTGTACACTAAATTCAGTTTTGTTTAATCATCTCGTGGTTAAAGCCTCAAAGTCATCCTACAGAAAAAAAGCCCTTTATTCCCATTTTCCAGGTGAGGAAAATGAGGCTTAAAGAGCGTGAAGTAACATGTCCCAGACCTCCCGCACCTTCAAGGATAAACCTTGTTCTCTGTTCTTCCTGCTTCCATGGGAAGGATTTCCCCAGCACAGTCCCTTCACCCTGGCTACCCTGAACCGGCCATCCTGAGGCCAGATGGGTGGGTCAGTGTCATAACCCTTCAGATCCATTCACAGCACATCTGAAGGAGCAGCTCTGCCCTCCAGCCTGCAGCAAGGTCACCAGGGGAGCTTGTTTGGACATCTAGATCGCTGGGCCAACGCCAGTGTTTCTGATTTACAGGTTAGAGAGGGGCCCGAGAATGTGCATTTCTAAGAGCCCAGGTTCCTGAAGCTGCTGGTCCAGGGACCACACTTTAAGAACCACTGCAATGGAAATGGGGCGATACAGGCAAGTTCCCTAATTAGTGAGATGGGGAAAGCATGGTCACGTGGGCCCCAGTCCTTCCCTCTCCCCTCCAGTGGCCCTGCCAGCCTGTCCCATGGGTGTGGCCTGCCCATGACTACCTGGGTACAAGGAATTCTACCATGAGGTCTGCCTACAGCCAGGTCAGACTCCAGCCACAGCCTGCAGGTAAGCAGACCACCCCATTCCTGCCGTACCTGGCAGTTGTTCTAAACTCAGATCATTGTGCCAGCAGGGTGTCAGCCAGGCGCCTTCAAACCTTGGTAGTTGCCCTGAAGACGTGCCAAGGTAGACGGTCAAGCCAAGACTGACCCCAGTGCCATCCCCTCTTTCCTCTGCTTCACAGCAGGCCAACGAAAAGCCACACCCCTCGACTACTGGACAAACATTTGCTGGGTGCCCCTCTGTGCCAGACACTGTGCTGGTCCAGAAGCAACTGAACGACGATGACCAAAAAACCAATCACAACGGGCTAGGATATGACATCCTACTTAGGCACTCAATCCCAAGACATCAGTCACCTCTGGCCACTGTTCCCCTACAACCACTCATGGGCCGGTAAAGAAACCGGGGCTTGGATGTGCAACTTGCCCAACGAATCCCACAGCTTCAGTGGCAGAATTTGGTTCCATACCTGCCCAACTTTGAAGACCGTGCTAACAGACAGCCATGACACCACTGTAAAAATTGGCATTACAACCTGTTTATCAGGCCCCACCCATGAGCATTTCTCCAGGGCATGATGGTGCCCTCAGGGCGCAGCACAGAGCCTGGCAAGCTGCCCAATGGAGGAGGTGGGTAAATGCTACGGAAGGAATACATGAATGACGAAAGCAACACCTTCGGCACTGATACGCAGGGCTTTCAGAAGATTATAGCTTCTCGCCTTGGGGAGAGTAAGGCCCTATTATAAATGGAAACCTTATAGTCCCGCAGATGCTCTTTATTTTTCCTAATGCACAGCTGCAAAAGAGAAAATTTTCCCTTGTGTGCTAAATACGCATTTCTAATTACCCTCACCTAAGATGCATTCACTCTAAAGACTAAGAATAGCTAACTGATATAACTTACAAAGGAGTAACATAGTCTACGTCAGCTAGAAAAATTAAGCCAAAGGTAAACTAGGATTGGTGAAGAGTCAATAAGTTATTACAAGGAATCGCTAAGATTGAAAACAAAATAAGATGCAGAATGAAGGCATAGAACTTTACCTCCAAAACCAGAGCCAAGTCACCACCAAGGCATTTGACTTCCTCTTTGAGTCCTTGCCTCTGGTTACCCCATCTCCAGCAGAGATGGAGAGAAAAAGGAGAAGGAGGTGAGGAGTCTGAAGGCCCGAGGTCAGACACCAGTCCAGTGTTGCTGTTCCACCGGCTCTGAGACCTGGGCAAACAACCTGACCCTCTGTGCTTCAGCTTCCTTGCGTACACAAAGCGAGGATGGTGGCACACCAGCCCGCTGCGGGCTGTGGGCATTAAATGAGCACAAGGACCTTGGGTTTAACAAATCCAAGTCCAGCCAGGTGCGGTGGCTCACGCCTGTAATCCCAACACTTTGGGAGGCCGTGGCGGGTGGATCACCTGAGGTCAGGAGTTAGAGACCATCCTGGCCAACATGGCGTAAACCCCATCCCTACTAAAAATACAAACATTAGCTGGGTGTGGTGGTGCGCGCCTGTAGTCCCAGTTACTCGGGAAGCTGAGGCAGGAGAATCACTTGAACCTGGGAGGCGGAGGTTGTAGTGACCTGAGATCGCGCCACTGCACTCCAGCCTGGGAGACAGAGCAAGACTCCATCTCGGCAGGAAAAAAAAAAAAACCCAAGTCAGGTCCTTTGCTTCTGCTTGGAGAACACTATACATCCTAAGGAAGATGACGGTGGCTGCTCAGGTCTTCCGGGGAGACGAAACACACAGGGTCCAAGGAGGACACGCCCAGCTCAGCCTCGAGGCGGCAGGGTCCCAGATCAATTACATTCCCTTATTCATCCTTTCACCAAATGGTGGTTATGAGTCAATACCATTTTATGTAACTAAGAAAAATGAAAAGCAGTTATCACTCACCAAGACTACAGTTTGAAGTTAGTTAATATTCTAGCAGCACTGGCTTTCCATAAATCAGCTGTCCTCTCAAAAGAATGGTGGGATTTTAACCAGAAGAAAAAGGAATCTGGAGACTCTTTTTTTAATGTGGGGCTGGATCTAGATGGGGGGATGGGACTCCTGTGACACAGCAAGCCACCCTTCTCCCTGAGGAACACCTGGATAAGAGCTGAGGGGTCTTGCCCGAGGAGACCGGCGTCCCCCGCCTTGCACTAGCACTGTGCTGAGCGGTCTTGCCCGAGGAGACCGGCGTCCCCCACCTTGCACTAGCACTGTGCTGAGCGGTCTTGCCGCTCTCGGGTGGTGCTTGGCGCGGTCCACAATGCATGAGAGCTCTTCCCAGGAAGCTGGATGCTCCATGTGTTGCCCCGGGTCTTCACCGACGACCATGAAACCTGTTCTCTGTGAGACAGGGCAACAATGCCTTCTTGGCCAGGAAAGGCAAGGAGCCCAGTGCGGCTACAGCTCAGGCTATATAGCAGGAAAGAAAGCTGGATGGACAGGGCGGGCAGGCCAAGGGGCCTTCACCCCAGACTCCCCACAGCTGCCGACTCCCTCCCTTTCCTTGCCCCTTCCTCCCTGTCTCCAGCAGCTTCTGTCATGCTGGCTAGAAGGCAGGAGGTTCCAAAAGGAGCACCTGCTGTCCACAGCCTGGGAAGACTTCTATGATGTTTCTCTTCCAGAAAATGGTTCCCAGAGCATTCTTGGATGCCCATCTTACAGGCTTTGTGCTTTGGTGGACATGGGCCCTGCCGCGTCCAAGAAAGTGCAGTCATCTTGCACTTTCTAAATAATACAGCATGAAGAAAACGACCCAGAATTTATTCTTCAATGCCCCTATACCCCTTTTCTAAATTTAGAATTGCCCCATATTTTAGAATTGCCCTAAATTATAAATGTTAGTAATTGGCCCTTCATCCTAAGATGTAAACTAAGATCTGGGTTCATATCTTAGCTCCACAAGCAACCAACCTGGGCACATTATTTCACTCTCTGGAACTCAACTTTTCTTCATCTGTAAAATGGGACAGATATTACTTATTCTGTAGGCTTGTTCTGAGAAATAGAAATGTGTACAGAAAAAGCCTAGAAAGGTTCCCGTGGCACCCACAATAAACTGCTCTTGTTCCTTTCTGTGGAAGCTCTTCTGTGACCAGCTGTCTGTGCGGCGTCCTGGAAGGGAGGCCTGCAGCTCCCCAGAGATTCTAGCCCAACCCTGCCTGGGCCCCGCCAGCCTCTCCCGGCACAGCCTCACAGCAGGCATGTTGGAGGAGCTAAATATAGCTCCTCAGACTCCAGGGCGGATGGTCACCCGCCCGGGCTGTGCCTCCTTCCACATCACACACGCGCACGCACACACATGCTCCTCGGCGGAGGCCCCTTTCAGAAGCACGCACGCAGAAGCTCAATCAATCCACCTCCAGTGCACAGGGAACAGCTCACATTTCGGTGTGCTAAGAATAGCCCAGGTTGCAATAAGAGCCCAAGTGCGAAGGGCATGGAAGTCTTTCTCTGCGGAGGCCCCGCTGGCACCGGAGAGCCAGGCATGGCAGCCCGCAGGATGAAAGGCGGGTCCCCGAGGGCCAGAGGAGAGGCTGAGAGAATGGAGAAGAAAATGAGTGACTGCCTCGGGATACAGGCAAGAAAACACATCACGCGTGAAGAAGGGGACAAGAGTGGGCTGGCTGGGCCTGGCAGCCGCTGCTCAGCTCTGCCTGCTTCTCTGCAGGCTGTGTGAGAGCAGACACAGCCACAGCCTCTGCTGAAGGACAACATGGAGAACAACAGGAACAACAACACCCAGTTGGTGCTGAGGGGCTGGGTGCCAGCCCCGAGTTCCGGTGCGCTGGAGCATTCTTTACAGCAGACATGGGACGTGAGCCCAGGCCGGCTGGCTCTACCACCACCCTTAGCAGAAAGCCAGATCAGACTCCAACCAGACTCCAGTGCACACACCACTTTCCAAGACCCAGCGGAGGTCAGGGCAGAAGTAGAGGGTGAGGTCAGGAGACAAAGGGCCACCAGGGGCCAGGCCACATGCTGCCAGCAAGGCAGGGTCCAGCCATAGCCACAGGCCCCAGCCAGAGCTCAAACAAGGACGCATGCGCAGCATTGGCTGGGCCAGCTGCATCTTCACAAATGGCCCAGCAGAAGCTGGGCTGGCCAGAAGCCCCTCTGATAGGCAGACTCTCTAAAGTCCCCTCCTGGAAATGCCATCTTTGGAGATGGACACAATTGGCTTGTCCATGCCAGCTCTGCACTAACAGCTGCGGGTCCCTGAGCATGCCTATCTCCTTGTCTAGAAGATGAGGCAGCCAACCACTGTGGCTTCACAAGGCTGCTGTGAGGACAGTGCCTGGCATATGCAACGTGTCCAATCAATTGTCATAAAGAGGATAATGACAATGATGACAATGACTCCACCTTGTACAAGGTAACACTCAGATGGGATAAAGACAATCTTACTGGAAGCTCTGGAAGAAACAAATACTAACTCTTTAAGGGCCCGCCTCTTGGGAGGAAGAGTAGGAAAGTCGGGGGGTGAGGGCAACATTTCTGGACAATAGCCCTATGCCAGGTGCCAGGCCAGGAACATCAGAGCAAGTTTAGGCTCATCTAATCCTTGCAGCCATCCATGAAGTGGAGACCAAGAGCTCCGTGGAACAGACAAGCAGAGCAAGGCTCAGAAAGGCCAAGAGCTGTAGCTTGGGTGTGGAGGGACAGGGTTTTCATCTATCTGAAGCCCCGAACACAAATTCTAACTTTCAAGTCTCAATACTCTTCCTAGAGCGGGAGACTGAGGTTTAGGGAGCTGAAGTGACTCACCCAAAGTCACAAAGCTAGTGGAGGTGCGGGCTCCAGCGTGAAGGGAGGGCACCCGCGAGCCCAGGACCCCCTCTCCCGCATGAACAGCAGGCCCAGGGCCGCTCCTACTTGCTTCCTGTCACCCATCCCCTGCTCCCCTACTCCCAGCTCCAACCAGTTCATCAGTACCACCCCTCTAGTCGAAGGCAGGGATGAGGTGTCATTAATCTTTATAACCTCGGTTCCTGGAACACAGCAGAAATTCCAGAAATGTTTACCAAAAGGAAAAACATGAGAAGCTGAGGCGGAAGGAAGGCGGGCCTGCGGAGGTGGTTACAGAGCAAACCCAAGGCACACAGCACACCAGAGGCCCACAGCCACATCTGATTCCCCGCGATGACACAACTGGCCCCGTCCCTTTCATCTCACAGCTAGGGGACTCTCTTGCTGTATAGACATGGAAACAGAAACTCATACAGGTAAAGTAAACCCCCATGTTCGCAGGACCAACTAAGGGCAGGGCCGGAACGAAAGCCCATGGGTGGGGCCTGCGGGCCCAGAGTTGGTCCTACGGCATGAGGCTCCTAAAACTTTTGGCAAGGAGAGTCATGTCTTCTGACTTAAAAAGATAAATGCACCCTTCCTGGCCGAAGTGAAAATCAATAACCTGCAACCCAGCCTTACTCTTTGCCGGAGGAAGGGGAGAGCTCAAAGGTTCCTGCTATTGCGCCTGGGCTCCTGTTCTTTCACTGGGGACCTGTGGAAGGCACACTGGGGACACTGTGGAAGAGCCAGCCCTCAGTGATGTGTTCTGCCCACATCTCATCAAGCATGAAGATAAATCCTACAGGGCCTCCCTCCGAGACCACCAAATTATTTCCCTGGCGACCAAGGAAGTGAATAGAAGGTTATGTATCCCTCCCATTTGCTCATCGGTCTTTGAAACTCATATACAGCTGAAAGGGGAAGGTCACAGGGACCCCCTGTCCAAACACCAAACCCTGGGGTTTCCTTGAGGCTGGAAATGGAAGCGGATCTCTGAGCAGCCTTCCTGAGTGTCTGTGTCCCACAGGGCAGGCACTGTGTGAGGTTTTGTGGAAGGTCTCCTGCTGAGTCCTCGAGATCATTCTGTGAGGTGCGAGCTTTATTCCTCATTGTAGGGATCAGAAAACTTGTCCAAGATCACCCAAGATCCACCACAACTCAGTCCCCAAATCGGACAGCCACTGAGCAGTGTGTAAGTGTTGCCTACACGCCAAATGACACATGTAGGTGTGAGCGGTGACTGTCAGGCAGGCCACTGGGGTGTGTAACACCAGGGGCATGAGTATAGCGTGGGGGCAACAGGGCTAAGCCACTGAGTGTACAAGGGACACCTGGGGACCCATGTTGATGGTGGGGCCACCAGATCTGAGGTCAGCCATGAGCTAGCGAGAGGATTAGGCAATGGAGGCCTTTGGTTTTCACACCGGGCAGCTCAGGCGTAAAGCCTCCAGTGCTTCATGAGTCATCAAAGCCAATGAAGAAGTCCTTGGCAGAGGATTCATTTGAACTTCCCTTTAACACTTCAGCTGTGGGGAGTCTGGCATGAAATATGCGCATTAGCTACTCTCCAACCGGAGAACGCAGAATTAACGTTTGTGGAAAACCTACATGCTGAGCGATGTGCACACACCGTCTCATGCGGTTCTCACAACAATTTCCCACTCTGCAAATCAGGGGACTAGGCTCAGAGAAGTATCATGTTGTGCCCTCATCTCCAGCCTCTTACCAGGCAAGATGCCCAACCCCAACTCCCACCCCAGGTCCTCCCTCAGTGCCCCCACCCCATAAACAGAATTCCCTCTGATACTGCATGCACCAGCCTCCGTGACTCTCTGGGTCTCATGGTCCCCTGACGGGGGCGGCACACAGGACTCAGGACACCCTTCCTGATCCCCAGCACCTCCACCCGGGGCACAGGAAATGCTCATGAAATGTCTATGGAGGAAGAGAGACGGGAGATGGAGAGATGGGGGCTGAGGAGGGAAGAAGAGGGGAAGTAATGAGTCACCAGCCTGGGGTCCCACCTGGAAACACCAGATGGGAACAACCCACCAACAACCCCAGGAGGGAAACAATGGCATCCAGCTTCCAGGGCATACACACTGGGGGCCACACAGCCCTGCACAGGGGGAAGGGCACCTGCACGTGGCCTTCTTTCTCAGCTGGGCATCCTGGCGCTCTCAGGTTCTTCTGGACATTGTCTTCCACGCTGAAGGAACGGAAGTCACCAAAACAGTCCTTGATGGCTATTTTTAGACCTTCAACTGCCATTAAAACACAATCTTGTACAGAAAGGGTTTGTGGCCACTCCGTACAAGGAATTAACAAGAAGGATGAGCTCCCACTACAGACAGCATCCTTAAAGGAATAAGTCATCAGAGACCACCAGATGTTAGCAAGAGAGAAGTGGCTTCATTCCTGCACACTCCTCCCTCCCTCACGCCCATTAGGAGACCTGAAGGGGCGGTGGAGCCTTTAAAGTCAGGGCCACAGGGCCAATGAGACCTCCTCGATGAGCACCGTGACCTCAGTGAGCACCGTGGGACCCGCCAGGACGGACAGAGCAGCTCCACACTGGGATCTGAACCCTGGGGGTTCCTGTAAGCCCTGCACCATTGGTTGGTCATTTTGCATATGGGTGTATCTGAACCCTCAACCCTGGATTCAGAAGCCTTAATGGCCACAGGTTTCTCAACTGCTTGCAGCAAGCATCTGAGGGGTCCCTCTCCCTTTCCTGACACAGAAGATGAGGAGACAAGGGTGCTGCATACACCTGCAAGAAACAGGCTTCCTCCTCCCACCCCATGGCACCCACACAGGAAAACACTGTTCATTCTTCTTTTTTTGCCTTTGAGAACATAAAGCAAATAGCAAATATAAAGCAAATTCTTAGGAAATGGAAAAATTTGTTCTCCAGAGATTTATAGTAAATGGTCTATAAAGGACATTGATAATTATTTAAGGATGCATCTTAAGGACGGCTGCTCCCCCAAGTACGACAAAGAGAGTATTTGTAGCCCTGGATCCTTGTAGGTAAGAATATGTGGAGAGGACTAATGAGAAGAGCAGACATCTAGACTCATTAGTAGTGATTCAGTATTTTTCACTCTCCTGTAAGATCACAGCAGGAGTTTAACTGTGTTTCCAATTCAAATGCATCCACTGTATTTCTTTCCATTGTATGCAGGGTAACAGACCCACGAAAGGGAAGAGGAAGAGTGCAGAGGAGAAAACGTTCTCCCCCACTTGCAGCTTCTCTCCAGCAGCGGTAATTAAGAAAGATGGAGCATCAGGGGCCGGCCAGGTGACCACCAGAGGAGGAAGGCAGAGCAGGCAAAGCACAAGGCATGGCAAAGAGGGGTGTGGCCTTCTGCATTCCAGGGTTTATAATGCTAATTCAAAATTACCACAGCAAATAAAGAACATCCAGAGGTTATCTCATCACACAGTATTCTCCAAAAAAAACAAACAAACACAGAAACTGCAGTCCTTTCTCTTCACTGGATGTAAATGCAAGGAAACCTTCTCTTTAAAAGTAAGTCTGGAATAATTTCAGCCACAAAATAAATAATGATAGTAATGGCCAGGCATGAGGGCTCATACCTATAATCCCAGCACTTTGAGAGGCTGAGGTGGGAGGATCGCATAAGTCCAAGAATTTGAGACTAGCCTGGGCAATATGGCAAGAAACCATCTCTACAAAAAATTATTTAAAAACTTAGTCAGGGCCAGGTGTGGTGGCTCATGCCTGTAATCCCAGCACTTTGTGAGGCCAAGGTGGGCGGATCACTTGAGGTCAGGAGTTTGAGACCAGCCTAGCCAACATGGTGAAACCCTGTCTCTAGTAAAAATATAAAAATTAGCCAGGTGTGGTGGCGCACGTCTGTAATCCCAGCTACTCAGGAGGCTGAGACAGGAGAATTGCTTGAACCCGGGAAGCAGAGGTTGCAGTGAGCCAAGATCGCGCCACTGCACTCCAGCCTGGGTGACACAGCAAGACTCTATCTCAAAAAATAAAAATAAAAAAATTTCATCAGGCATGGTGGCATACACCTGTGGTCCCAGCTACCGGAGAGGCTGGCATAGGAGGATCTCTGGAGTTCTGGAGGTCAAGACTGCAGTGAGCCGTGGTTGAACCACTGCACTCCAGCCTGAGTGACAAAGCGAGACCCTGTCTCAAAATAAAAAAAAAAAAAAAGATAGGAGTGGATTCAAATCCATTGAATAAAACAAATACCCATGACCCCCTACTGACACTACTAAGTAAAGGGGGGGACAAAGAGACATCTCTTTCCTACAGAATTCCCACAAACGAATATAGGAGGAATTATGGAAATAGAAAAGTCACCATTTGGCAAGCACATAATCATCGAAGGTAAGAATCATCACAGGATTCGTGAGAGAAAGGATGATGAGACAGAACATTTACTTGGTCTCAAAGCTCCTCCCACAGACATTCATTAAACACAGAGGAAAACTTTTTAGTGGAGCAGCCTGGCAGACACCACTTGACCACTGTGACCAAAGCTACCACCACCAGGATGAGGCTGACCCAATGGTTGTCCAGGAGTGTGCTGCTTAATTGGCACACATTTGTGAACTTTCCAGTTTTCCTTGTACAATTGATTTTTAGCTTTATTCTACCAGGTTGGAGAAGATACTTGGTACAATTTCAGTCTTTTTAAATTTGGTAAGACTTGCTTTGTGACCCGATGTGTGATCTCTCCTGGAAACTGTTCTGTCTGCACTTGAGAAAAATGTATAATCTGCCACTGTTGGGTGGGATGTTCTGTGTAGATCTGTTAGGGACATTTGGTCTATAGTGTTGTTCAAGTCAACTGATTTCCTTCCTCATTTTCTGTCTGGATGTTATCCATTCTTGAAAGTGGGGTATTGAAGTCTTCTCCTGTTACTGTGTTGCTGTCTTTTTCTCCCTTTAGTCAGTGTTTGCTTTACATTTAGGTGCTGTGATGTTGGGTGCGTACATACTGATAACTGTTACATCTTCCTGTTGAATCAACCATTTTATCATTATACAATGGCCTTCTTTGTCTTATGGCAGTGTTTGCCTTCATGTTTATTTTGTCTATCAAAGACACTGGTACTCATATGCTTATTGCAGCACTATTCACAATAGCAAAGTTATGAAATCAACCTAGATGCCCATCAACAGTGGACTGCATAAAGAAAATGTAGTCCATACATACCATGGAATACTATGCAGCCACAGCAAAGAACAAAATCATGCCCTTTGCTGCAACGTGGATGTAGCTGGAGGCCACTATGCTAAGTGAATTAACACAGAAACAGAAAATCAAATACTTTATGTTTTCACTTAAAAGTGGAAGCTAAATAATGGCTACACACAGACATAAAGATGGAAACAAGAGACACTGAGGACTCCAAAAGTGGGGAGGTCAAAGGAAGGTCTGAAACGCTACCTGTTGGGTACTATGTTCACTATTTGGGTTATGGGTTCCACAGAAGCCCAAACCCCAGCATCATGCAATACAAACCTACACGTGTGCTGGGAAAACTGGCTAGCCATATGTAGAAAGCTGAAACTGGATCCCTTCCTTACACCTTATACAAAAATTAATTCAAGATGGATTAAAGACTTATATGTTAGACCTAAAACCATTAAAATCCTACAAGAAAACCTAGGCAATACCATTCAGGACATAGGCGTGGGCAAGGACTTCATGTCTAAAACACCAAAAGCAATGGCAACAAAAGCAAAAATCGACAAATGGGATCTCATTAAACTAAAGAGCTTCTGCACAGCAAAAGAAACTATCATCAGAGTGAACAGGCAACCTACAGAATGGGAGAAAATTTTTGCAACCTACTCATCTGACAAAGGGCTAATATCCAGAATCTACAATGAACTCAAACAAATTTACAAGAAAAAAACAAACAACCCCATCAAAAAGTGGGCAGAGGACATGAACAGACACTTCTCAAAAGAAGACATTTATGCAGCCAAAAAACACATGAAGAAATGCTCATCATCACTGGCCATCAGAGAAATGCAAATCAAAACCACAGTGAGATACCATCTCACACCGGTTAGAATGGCCATCATTAAAAAATCAGGAAACAATAGGTGCTGGAGAGGATGTGGAGAAATAGGAACACTTTTACACTGTTGGTGGGACTGTAAACTAGTTCAACCATTGTGGAAGTCAGTGTGGCGATTCCTCAGGGATCTCGAACTAGAAATACCATTTGACCCAGCCATCCCATTACTGGGTATATACCCAAAGGACTATAAATCATGCTGCTATAAAGACACATGCACATGTATGTTTATTGCGGCACTATTCACAATAGCAAAGACTTGGAACCAACCCAAATGTCCAACAACGATAGACTGGATTAAGAAAATGTGGCACATATACACCATGGAATACTATGCAGCCATAAAAAATGATGAGTTCGTGTCCTTTGTAGGGACATGGATGAAACTGGAAAACATCATTCTCAGTAAACTATCGCAAGGACAAAAAACCAAACACCGCATGTTCTCACTCATAGGTGGGAATTGAACAATGAGAACTCATGGACACAGGAAGGGGAACATCACACTCCGGGGACTGTTGTGGGGTGGGGGGAGGGGGGAGGGACAGCATTAGGAGATACACCTAATGCTAAATGACGAGTTAATGGGTGCAGGAAATCAACATGGCACATGGATACATATGTAACAAACCTGCACATTGTGCACATGTACCCTAAAACCCTAAAGTATAATAAAAAAAAAAAAAAAAACCTACACGTGTATCTCCTGAATCCAAAATTTTGTTTCAAAAAGAAATCAAAAAGGAAATTTCAAAAATATCTTCAGACAAACAAAAACAAAAAAACAACATACCAAAACCTATGGGATGCAGGAAAGCAGTACTAAGAGAGAAGTCTGTGGCAATAAACACTTGTAATAAAAAAGAAAACTTCAAATCCACAACCTGTCTCTACACCTTGAGGAATGAGAAAAAACAAACTATGCCCAACATTAGCACAAGGAAGACAATAATAGATTAGAGCAAAAACAAATGAAATAGAGAATACAAAAAGGATTTTAAAAAACAACTAAATTTTTAGTAAAGCTAAAATTGACAAGCCTTTAGTGGGACTAAAAAAACGAAGAAGAAAAGATGACTCAAATAAATATAATCAGAAATGAAAGAGGAGACATTACAATCAATGCCACAGAAATTTGAAAAATCATTAGAAGATGACTATGAACCATTACACAACAACAAATTGAATAACCTACGAGAAATGGCTACATCGTAAAAAAAACACAAAACCTACCAAGACTGAATCACGAAGAAATAGAAAACCTGAACAGAATCACAACTAGTAAGATGATTGAATTAGTAATCAAAAATTTCCCAGCAAAGGAAATTCCAGGACCAGATGGCTTCACTGGTGAATTCTGTCAAACATTTAAAGAATTAATTCCAATCCTTCTCAACTCTTCCAAAAAAGTGAAGAGGAGGGAACACTTCCAAACAATTTTAGGAGGGCAGCATTATCCTAATCCCAAAGCTAGACAAGAAGCTTATAAAAAACTACTGGCTAATAACCCTGATTAACATAGATGCAAAAATCACCAATAAAATATAGAAAATCAAATTCAACAACACATTAAGTGAGATTTATCTCTGGATGCAAGGAAGGGTCAACACAGGAAATCAATCAATGTGGCTCTACCACATTAACAAATAAAGGGCAAAATCACAGGATCACCTGCACTGATGCAGCAACAGCCTATGACAAAATTCAACACCCTTTCATAATAAAAACTCTCAACAAGTCAGGAATGGGAAGAAATTACCTTGATAAAATACAAACCATATCTGAAAAGCCCACAGCCAATATCACACTCCATGGTAAAAAAAACTGAAGGCTTTTCCTCTAATATCAGGAATGAAGCAAGGATGACCACTCTTGTCACTTCTATTCAACACAGTAGCGGAAGTCCCAACCAGAACAATTAGGAGGAAAAGCAAACAAATAAAAGGCATCCAAATCAGAAGAGATGTAAAATTATTTCTGCAGATGACATGATCTTATATCCGGAAAACATTAAAGACTCTACAAGCTATTAGGACTGCTAAGCAAATATCAGCAAAGTTACAGGACAACATACAAAAATTAGTTACACTTCTAAACACTAACAATGAACTATCAGAAAAAGAAATTAAGGAAACAATTTCACTTATAAAAACATAATAACATCAAAAATACTAAGGAATAAACCTAATCAAGGAGGTGAAAGACTTGTACATTGAAAACTACAAATATCGATGAACAAAATTCAAGATACAAATGAATACAAGGACATCTCGCATTCATAGATTGAAAAAATTAATATTGTTAAAATGGCTATACTACCCAAAGCAATTCACAGATGTAATCTCCATCTTAAACAATGGCTTTTTTTTAACAAAATTGCAGAAAAACCTTAAAATTCATATGGAACCATTATGAACCCAGAATAGCCAAAACAATCTTGAAAAACAAAAATAAAGCTGGAGGCATCCACTTCCTGATTACAAAATGTATTGCAAAGCTATAGTAACTAAAACAGCATGGTAGCCAGGCACAGTGACTCATGCCTGGAATTCCAGCACTTTGGGAGTCTGAGGCAGAAGGATCACTTGAGCCCAGGAGTTTGAGACCAGCATGGGCAACATAGAGAGGCCCCATCTCTACAGAAAGAAAAAAAAAAATTGCCAGGCGTAGTGGTGTGCACCTGTAGTCCTAGCTACTCAGGAGGCTGAGGAGGAAGGATGGCTTAAGTTCAGGAGTTTAAGGCTGCAGTGAGCTATGATTCCACCACTGCAGTCTAGCCTAGGCAACAGAGTAAGATCCTGTCTCTAAAAAAAACAAAAAACAAGTAACAACAAAAACCTAGCATGGTACTGACTGACAGACATATGAGATCAATGGAATAAAATAAAGGGCTCAGAAATAAACTTATGCATATAAAGTCAACTGATCTTCAATAAAGGTGCCAAGAATACACAATGGGGGACAGATAATCACTTTAACAAATGGTACAGGGAAAGCTGAACACCCACAAGCAAAAGAATAAAATTGAATCTTTATCTTATACCATACACAAAAAGAAACTCAAAATGAATTAAAGACTTAAATTTAATATCCAAAATGTTAAAACTCCAAGAAGAAAACATAAGGGAAATGCTTCATGACTTGGTTTCTGCAATGATTTCTTGGATATGACACCAAAAACACAGGTAACAAAAGCAAAACCAGACAAAATGAACTAACCAAACTAAAATGCTTCTATACAAAAAATGAAACAACCAACAGAGTGAAAAGGAAACCTACAAAATGGGAGAAAATATTTGCAAACCATTTATCTGATAAGGGATTAATATCCAAAATGTATAAAGAACTCCTACAACTAACTACTGTAGTTAACTAAATAATAAATAATAAATGATTAATAAATAACACAATTAAAAATGGGCAAAAGATTTAAATAGAAACATTTCTCCAAAGAAGACATAGAAATGCCAACAAACATATGAAAAGATGCTCAACCTCGTAAGTAATTAGGGAAATGCAAATCAAAAACATGACAATAGATTACCTTGCACCTGTTAGGATGACTATTATCAAAACCAAAATGACAAGTATTAGTGAGGATGTGGAGAAATTGGAGTCCTTGGACACTGTTGGTGGAAATGGAAAAAGGTACAGCTGCTATGGAAAACAGTATGAAGTTTCCTCAAAAAATCAGAAATAGAACTACTAAATGATCCAGCAATTCTGTTTATGGGTATGTATCCAAAAGAATTGAAATCAGGATCTCAGAGAGATATGTACACTTCCACGTTTACTGCAGTATTATTCACAATAGCCAAGAGGTAGAAACAGCTTCGGTGTTCGCGGACAGATGAATGGATTAGCAAAATGTGGTCGATAAATACAATGAAATGTTATTCAATCATTCAAAAGAAGAAACCCTGCCATATGCTACAACATGGATGAGGCTTGAGGACATTATGCTAAAGGAAATAAAGCAGTCACAGAAGGACAAACACTGCACGATTCTGCTTAGTTAAGGGGTGTAGTCAAACTCATAGATGCACGAAGTCACATGGGGGTTTCTGCGGACTGGGGGAGGGGAAACGGACAGTTGTGTTTCGTAGGTATCAAATTTTCGGTTATGCAAGGTGAGTAAGTTTAGAGATCTGCCATAGACATTGTGCCTGTGGTTAGCAATATTGTATTGCACTCAAAAAAATTTGTTAAAAGCGATCTCAAGGTTAAATGTTCTTCCTACAATGGAAAAAAAATGAGAGTAAACTCACACATGCAGTAGGTGGCCCAGCGTCTGATCCAGGATGAGCTCAGCACACCAGAGCTCTACTGGGGGTGGTCCTGCCAGTCTCCGACCACCGGCACCACACTGGGGGCAGCATCCACCAAGCAACGGCTGGCATTCCAGGTGAGCTTTTGTTTTTCTAAGCGCATTGCATACAGAAGCGCTCGCGAATGTGACAGCTCATGGGGCATGTCTACTCTGGACTTCTGGGACACTGTCCTGTTTGGTTTTAGAAAATTCCTGGGTCAGCCCTTGCAAAGAGCTGAGATTGGAATCAGTCAGCAATGGTGGAACATTAATTTCCTTTTCTCCAGTCACTTCTCAGAATCTTTAATATATGATGTGTTTAGGGGTGGGGTGGGGGGGAGGTTATAGACACTATGGTGTCACTTTGACAACTAGTTCCAAAATGCCCTCCCTGTAAATGTCCATGGGGTTCAGTGATAATTTAAACCCACTGACGAAATTTCCTCCACTGATTGGTCTTTCTCTGCATGAGAACATAGCCCTCAGCTTTTCCAGCCCCATGACTCTATGAACTGTCCTCAACTATTCATTTGTTCATTCATTATTCATCCCTTCAGCCCCTTTTGCTCACTGGAGACCTCTGGGCCTAGGCTAGCTGTGCACCAGGAACACAGAGATGGAAATGCAGGGCCTGGGCCTACAAAGTTCTTGCAATACAGGAGGAGGAACCTCATAGACAAAGACAAGCTGGGCAGGGAGCATCCTGACAGAAACCTGCAAGACAGACAGTGGAAGGAGGAACTAAGAACAGCCAGGAGAACCAGGGTTGCCAAGAAGGCCTGTGGGGACGAAAGAGAAT
>NW_026652284.1:120372484-120497812 GCF_009828535.3 Hylobates moloch
GGGAGGGCCTTTGCAGCAGTGGTTCTCAGACTCCGCTGCACACTAGAAACCCCTGGGAGGCTGGTTCTGTGTTGTTGCTGCTGCTGTTGTTTTTAAATCCATCGTAATGAAGTATGATTTCCATATAATAAAACATACATATTTAACTGTCAAGTTCAATGTATTATGACAAATGTATACTTGTATAATCCACACAGAGAAAAGATAAAGCCACTCCATCACCCCCTAAACCTTCCTCCTGCCCCTTTACAACCAATCCAAAGCCCTCTCACCCCATCAAGACAATAGAGATCTGCTTTCTCTCTAGATCTATCTATCTAAAATTCATATAAATGGAATCATAACAGTGTGTACTTTCTGTGTCTGGCATCTTTCACCCAGCATGCTTTGTTGAAATTCATCCACGTTCTTAAGTGGAGCAGCAGCTTGTTCCTTGTTGTCAGTAGCATTCCACCATACTACAACTATTGATTTATATATAGTTGGCTACAGGGGTTATTTCCAGTTTGCAGCTATTCTGAATAACGTTGCAATGAACATCAAAGTACAAGTCTTGTACAGGCATGCATTTTCATTTCCCTTGGGTAAGTACCTAGAAGTGAGTTTGCTTCATTGTATAGGAGCTATATGTTTAACTTTAAAATAAACTGATGAACAGTTCAACAAAGTAGCCACACCACTGTACACTGTCACCAGCAATACAGGTGCGTTCCACCTATCACACGCCACTGGTCTTCTGGGCAATGTGTGTGTAGGAGTGTCTAATCGTGCTTTTGACTTGAATTTCCCTGAAAATCTGTGATATTGAGCATCTTTTCCCATGCTCATTGGCCATCTATTTACTTTCCTTTGTGAAATGTTTGTTCACATTTTTGCACACTTCTAATTGTGTTGTTTTCTTGTTATTGAATAATAAAATTTCTTCACATATTCTTGATACAAGAGCTACATTTTCAGCTCTAAATGTTCGATTTTGTCCTTTTCCTTCCACTCCTTTCCTCATTATATTTATGATTTCCTTTAAATGCTTCAGCATAACTCTAACAATCATCTCAAAGTCTGTGTACACTAACACCATCATCCTTATCATTTCTGAGTCTGCTTCCAGTGACAAGCTTTCCTCCCGGTTATGGTTCCTATCTTCCTGCTAGTTTTGTAGGGCACTGTGAGTTTTCAGTTGACGAATGTCTGAATGTCGCTGTCGTCCTTTAAAGAGTGTCAGGTCTCCTTTTGATTGGCAGTTACGTTACCTGTGGACCAGCTCGTTCTTTCTCATGCCTGTTTTCCAGTCCTTTTAAGGCACATCTTGAGTAGCCTTCACTCTGGGGCCAGGCTGGCCCTACTGCTAAGTAGGGGGCTCTTCTGTGGTCTCTCATCCAGAAGGCCTCAGGTGTCCCACGAGGTCACTCCCCTGGCTGCGAGGCTCTGGGATTCTTCAGTGCACACCTGCCTGGAGTTCTCTGCCTGCCTGCAGGAGTTTCACTCTCCATGTGTTCAGCTTAGGATTCAGCAATGGCCTCACAGTGACCCCCAGAAGACTCTGGAGCTCTTTGCTGAGTTCCTTTTTCTCCAGTGTTCTGCCCCAAATTTCAGCCCCTTGGCCTCCTGCACTCTGGCCTCCACCCCCGCCACTGAACAAAGCTGCCATTCTTTGCCATTCCCCATCCCTACCCATCCTTACCCGTCCCAACCCAACCCTACCCATCCCTACCCAACCCTACCTGCCCCTACCCATCCCTACCCAACCCTACTCATCCCTACCTGCCCCTACCCATCCCTACCCAACCCTACCCATCCCTACCTGTTCCTACCCATCCCTACCCGTCCCTGCCCATAGGCACTACTGAATTGGCTTCTCTGCCCTCAGAGACCACAGTGCTGTGCTGAGTGGGTTTTGGTTTATTTTTTGGGGGAGGAAGGATTAGGGGGAAGGAGTTTTGTCTATTATCTGACAACCCTTATTTAATTCATCCTCCCCATAATTTTTAGTGGTTTGCAGCAGGAGGGCAGGCCTGGCACCAGTTGCCCCATCATGGTGGACCCAGTGTGCTCTTAGAGATCTTAGGGCAAAGGCCATGTCCAGATGGGCTGAATTCTTAGGCTCTCCAAATGATTCCAATATTCAGCCAATTTGTGAAAACAAGGCTTTAAGAATAAGGGATCTAACGTTACAGGTCAGCATTTCCCAGTCACACTGTCACAGTCTGGGGAGACTGTAAACCATCCCCACCTCCGATGATGATTCAGGCAGTCTGACATGGGGCCTGAGCATTTTTTTTTAATATCCTCAGATCATTCAAATCTAATGAGAAGCCAGAATTCAGAAACAGATCTGTAGGCACTGGGGAGCCATTGGAAGATTTCGGAAACAGTTAAGGCCAACATTTGGTTTCATACTGGAGTTGGTGTAAGCCCTTAATTTATAAATATTCTCTTAGCACCATGAAACCGGCAAGGTGTTCATGGGAAGACTGCCATTCCCAAGGCTACCCAGCAGCCTGTTGTGTCCTCTCTTGCAGCTCTTGAGGCCACATTTTAATTTTGATTCTTCTAATCAAGAAGCATTTCGTGAATACCTAGTATGTGCCAGATGCTGTCTCGGAGCTGGCGATGGATACACAAGTCTGGTTCTCTGCCCACAAGAAGCCCACAGTCAAGCAGGAAGCAGAGAAGCAAGCACAGGCCACGGCACAGTGAGTACAGAGCCATGGTCGCTCTGACAGGCTTGGCAGCACGCCACAGAGCCTTGAACAAGGAGAGGCGCCCTGTCCAGCCCCAGCAGTCTGGGAGGCTACCCTAAAAGACAGGCTGTCTGAGCTGGGCTCTGAAGGAAAACGAGGTGTAGACAGGGGAATGAAGTGGAAGCACTGGGCACTTGCTCTAATTACAAAGCAACAAAAATATAAAACTGAACAGGCCAGAAGCCTGGATGGAAGGGGGAGAGGCTGAGAACAGACCAGCAGTCAGGGCCCACGTTGGGAAGGGCTTTGGAGACCTCTAATCCTGTCATTAACAGAGCATTGAAATCAATATGCCCTGGCGGAACCCCTTCTCCAGGCCAGTCCTCCCACCATGGGCTTGGAGACCAGGCCCACTCCGACATTACAGGGAGCAGGGTGAGAATACAAACAGGGCCACCTCCCACGCATCTCCACATTTACAACTGCAAATCAAGCAAAGCTAACAGCCCAGTCACGCCCCATTCCCTCGCAGGTGTGCGCACACTCAAACACAAACACGCACAGCCAGGGGCCTCCCTGCAGTTCACCCTTCTGACCTGAAGAAAAAGGCAACACCTTCCAGGACCAGCCTGACCACCTGGGAGCCTGAGTGGAGCACAGATCTGCAAGGCAGGATAGGATGGGACCTGGGATGGACCTGCCTAAAACCAGGATGGGCCTCCACCTTCCCTGTACACAGCGGGCTCTCTGCAAGGGGCTGTGCCTGTCACTCCCCTCCTCCGAGATCTCTGATGCTCGGTATTCCATCCTACTGGGCATGATCAGACCTCAGCATAATCTCCGACACGGAATAAACCCACACTACTGAGCATGACATTTCTGCAGGACGTGTATAACCTGGCTCCTACCTGCTTTTCCAACTTCACCTTCTAGTTCTCTCACCCATTCCTTATGTCCTGGCTGTGTCCTCCCCAGCCCCAGGGCCTTTACTCCAGCTGCTGCTTCTCCCTGCTCTTCCACTGGCCTCTGGGTCCCTCTTACTCCTCAAGGCTCACCTTTGACAGCGCCCTCAGAGACCCTCCTCATTGCCCGTAAGCCCTGCTCAGCACTATCACGTTCCTGTTTCCAGCCTTCACAGCACCTGCCACCAGCCACATTCCTGCTTTCCTGTCCACTTGCTTGTCTGCCCTCCTACTAGAAGATGAGCTCCTATGGGGATCACAAACCTGACCTTATTCACTGCGTCATTACCAGCACGCACAATGGCACCTGGCACATGGTGGCGCTCAGAAAGCTTCTGAGGAAGGAATGGAGGGTCTTCATTCCATCCCCCTAATTTGGCCCCACAGCCACCCAGCACCCCGACTATCACACACTACTTCTCAGTAGCCAACTGTATGAGTCTGTTCTCACACTGCTAGAAAGAACTTTCCAAGACTGGCTAATTTATAAAGGAAGAGGTTTAATTGACTCACAGTTCAGCATGCCTGGGGAAGCCTCAGGAAACTTACAATCATGGCAGAAGGTGAAGGGGAAGCAAGGGACCTTCTTCAGAAGGTGGCAGGAAGGAGAAGTGAATGCAGGAGGAACTACTGAACACCTGAACACTTACAAACCCATCAGACCCTATGAGAACCCACCGACTATCATGAGAACGGTGTGGGGTAAACGGCCACCGTGATTCAATGACCTCCACCTGGTCTCTCCCTTGACACATGGGGCTTATGGAGATTATATTTACAGTGAGATTCGGGTGGGTGCACAAAGTCTAAGCATATCGCCAACCCTTTTGGTTTTCAGTTACTCCTCTTTGGCCCACGTGGCCTTCCGCTTCCTGTGCTCTCACCTCACGTCACCACGCAGTCAATTCTCACGTCCCTTTCACGAGCCAGGTAACATGGTACTCACTTTGAGAAATAATCCTAAGGCCATCTTGTTCTTAGAGCTCCTAGTTGATTTAGCGTATGTCCCTGTTAGCATGTGGCATTCCAAACAGAGCTCTAAACACATCAGACTGTGCCTTATCCAAGTCTATACCGTAAGAGGCCCAGGAGAAATGTTTGTTGAACGGATGGGGGAACAGTGAATGGCAATAAAGAAAATTTAGATTTTGATAATCAGTAAAAATAGTGCCTGAGTACTAGTCACACTATAAAATTTAGTGCATACTTTTTTCCATAAAAGAATTATTTCGGCAGGATGCTGAACTAATAATAACTAGAAATATTTCTGCTTTTGAGGAATTGCTCTGTGTTTCCTTAAGAGCGGGACTTGCGGGAGGGGTATGCATCAAATTTCTCCTAGTGTCTCCTCAGTGGCCCATGTTGCCTGCTCTCTTGTCACCCTTTCAGGTTCACAATTTGCCCGCGTCCTATCACACCCCTAAATGCAAGGCACACGCGTGGCCCTGCCTCCCGAAACATGCTGGCCCCTGCTCTGCCTCTCTGTTGACACTGTGTCTCCTCTTCCCTGCCAGCAAAAATTCGACTCTCTGCTGCAGGCCCTCCTAAAATGGCAGTTCTTTCATGAAGTCCTTCCTAGGAAAGATGAACTCCTTTTTCTCTGTGTAGCCATTTATCTAGTGTGGTTTTGTGACTCAATGCATCAAAACAGCATACCTGTCTACAATGACATAGTCACATAATTAATTTTCCCAATTCGACTGTTACATTTGGCAGGAATAATAAATTTCTATGCCAATTATACACTAACCCACATGACCCTTTCCTGGAAAATATGAAAAATAGCATTGTGTTCCTACAATAATGGGTTATGTGACATGGTCAGCTTTCTTTTACCTTTTCTGGTTTTACAAAGTGACACTCATTGATCTATACCTACAGTCCTGTGTAACATGAGTTGGAGATTGCAATTCTAAGGGTAAAAAGGAAGCAGAAACAGAAAAGCACAGAAGCAACAAGGAGGCATTTTAAAACTGATGAAATATAAAGGCTCTTAGGAAACCAAAAGCTAGGATTGCAGTCTTTATCTCTACCTGATAGCACAGGTTGCATGCCAGACCCAGAGCTCCTGGAAGGCAGGAAAGATATTTTACTTGGGAATTTCCCCTGTAGGCGCACAGGGTCCTCACAGAATTAGAGAGGTAACAAGGCAAAGAGAAATTGACATGCATATTCCAGAGGCTTAAATGCTGGAGGGCTAAGTGCAGGGGCAGGAAGCTGTGAAGAAAAGAAAACTTTAGATTCTTGTCCTGGGAACTGCACAAACATTAGCCAGTGTTATCTCAGCAACATTATTAACTCCTGGCAATAGGATCTCTAGGAGGTATTTCTCTGTGACTGCTTTGGACACCAGATTAAAGAAAAAGGATACAGTATTATGGCCTGGATGTGCTGCTAGTGCACAAAAGATTCCCCCCATTCACTGCAGGACTGTAAAGGCCTCTACCCATCCAAGTCTCCTGAAACAATGTTTGTCCATGGGAACTACAAGTGCAGTACCTCTTCTCTACAGTGAGAAGAAATGATCCTGTTACATTCACACAACTGTCATCTCCCCTTCCTAATGAGCACAGACTTCGCCCAAATGATAAGATTGGTGATCTTGGCAGTAAGATATCATCCCCTATATACCAAGGAAGACATTATATCCATATGTTTAATACAACTTGTATTGATGTTCCTTACCACTGTTATTTACCTTGCCACAATAATCCCTTAAGCCAAAATCTAATCCAGAGCAATGCCCTAACTCTCTCTTTAATTTCATGAAACATGAGAAAGATGAAGAAGCTGCAAAACAGAAGTCTGAAGCTAGCAGAGGTTGGTTCATGCGGTTGAAGGAAAGAAGTCATCTCCGTAACATAAAAGTGCGAGGTGAACTGGCAAGTGCTGATGAAGAGTCTGGAGCAAGACATCCATCAGACCTAGCAAAGATCATTGAGGAAGATGGCTATACTAAACAACAGATTTGCAGTGTAAGTAAAACAGCCTTCTACTAGAAGAAGATGCCATCTAGGACTTTCATAGCTCGAGGGTAGAAGTCAATGCCTGGCTTCAAAACTTGAAAGAACAGGCTGACTATCTTGTTAGGGGTTAATGCAGCTGGTGACTTGAAGTTAAAGCCAACACTCATTTCCCATTCTGAAAATTTGAGGACCCCTAAGAATGATGCTAAATCTACTCAGCCTGTGCTTTTAAGTGGAATAACAAAGCCTAGATGACAGCGCATCTGTTTATAGCATGGTTTCCTGAATATTTTAAGCCATCTGTTGAAACCTACTGCTTAGAAAAAAAGATTCCTTTCAAATATTATTGCTTATTGACAATGCACCACATCACGTAAGACAGCTGATGGAGATGTACAAGACGGTGAATGTTGTTTTCAAGCCTGCTAACACAGTATCCATTCTACAGCCCATGGATCAAAGAGTCCTGGGAATTTTGCAAACATTGACATTTGCCAATGTATCTTTACATGTACATGTATTCTTTAAAAAACGCATTCCATAAGGCTATAGCTGCCATAGATAGTGATTCCTCCGATGGATCTGGGCAAAGTACATTGAAAACCTTCTGTAAAAGATTCACCATGCTAGATGCCAGTAAGAACATTCATGATTCCTGAAAGGAGGTCAAAATAGCAGCATGAAAAGGAGTGTGGAGGAAGTTGAATCCAGCCTTCAGGGATGACTTTCAGGAGCTCAAGACTTTGGCGGAGGAAGTAACTGCAGATATGGTAGAAATAGCAGTAGAATTAGAATTAGAAGTGGAGTCTGAAGATGTGACAACCGACCAACATGTGACTCTCGTGGATGAAATCCAGCACTGATGAACAGGAGGGAGACATGGGAGCAGTAAGTGGGGTGGAGAGTTCACAGAAGCACTTTGTAAGCCCCGGGAGACCTGAGCCTACGTGAAGGGAGACACTGAAGATGCCGATGGTCATCAGATGGCTGTGAGCTCCTTAAGAACAGCGACTGTGCTGAGTTTAATGTCGCTCCCCCACGGTCCACACAATGAATATCTCTTGAAGTGCAATGAATTGAACTGAACTAAGTTGATATGAGCTGGGGCAAGACCTATGAGATTCAGAATACAGGCAAAATGAAATGTCTGTCTGAGAAAATGACTACTAGAAGTTTCTATTAGGTTACTCTAGACTACAATTTGTAAATACATCAATGTAAAGACATTCATCAGTGAGTAATTACATGCAGCATGCAATTCTCAACTAGCAGGGATGTACTTAACACCCACTCTGTGCAGAGCCTATATAATCCAATATATAATGGAAAACTATTGTGTTTAAAAAGAAATCTGAAAAGGAGACAGAGATCAAAGATACCTGGCACCAAAGGATGGGCACCCATCATCTCGGGGAGCAGTGCCAAGGGGGACAAAGCATGCCTGCTGAGGGGAAGCTGCAGTCTTTTCCCTGCAGCACTTGCAGGGGAGCTGTCAGAGGAAGAAAGGCTCCTGCATGTGAAGCCAAGCCATCTACTGACAGGCACCCTCTCCAGGTTCCAGCTGTAAGCTTAGGGAAAACATCTGTAAGGGCAAATGACAGGAGTCTTGAAACATTTTTGTCACATATCCGTTCAACAGAATGTAAGGAGTCATTCAGAGAAGAAGCAGTGGCTTATGAAAGACCCATTTCTTTCTAATTCAATCTTCTAAGGTTTGTTTTTTGTTTTGTTTTGAGATGGATTCTCGCTCTGTCTCCCAGTCTGAGGTGGGATGGCGTGGTCTTGGCTCACTGCAACCTCCGCCTCCCGGGTTCAAGCGATTCTCCTGCCTCAGCCTCCCAAGTAGCTGGGACTACAGGCGTGTGCCACCAAACCCAGCTAATTTTTTGTATTTTAGTAGAGACGGGGTTTCCCCATGTTAGCCAGGATGGTCTCGATCTCCTGACCTCGTGATCTGTCCGCCTCGGCCTCCCAAAGTGCTGGGATTACAGGTGTGAGCCACTGTGCCCCACCAACCTTCTAAGTTTTTAAATGATCAAATTGGGCTCTTGGCAATAGACCACCTATTCTGATATCCCTCAAACCCATGAGAACTACTGTCCATGTCCACTTATGTGAGGACAGAGCTTGGTCCCTGGTTGCATCTAAGCAAAGAAAAGAACTGAAAGCGAACTTGGGGGCATCCTCCTCAATTTCTTCATTTTGCAGATGAAAATCCAGAGAAGACAGTAATTTGATCAAGGCCATAGGGCAAATAAAGGGACAATATAAGCACATTAAAGGAGGTGAGTATCAAATACAAGAGTCTTATTTTCTTTCTCTATATGTGTTATTAACCTAGACCAATCAGAGCTCATGCACAGAAAAGGCAAGACTTGTGAGAAAAAGATGTCGCGAAGGAAGGAAAGAAGTCCAGAGAAGCTTGGCTGCCAACTTCAGAGCTCTACAGGACTGTGGAAAGAAGAACTGAGGCATGCCTCGTGTCCCCAGGGGGAGCACCTGGCCCATACCCGGCCCAACACCTGCAGTGTCTGAGCAGGCAGGTTTTCTCATTAGGCAAGTAAAACAAGCTGATTTATGCGTCCATTTTTTGGTTGCCTGTATTGCTTCTGAACTTTGCACTTACCTATAGTGTGTGTATGCAGGTGGGTGGAGATCTCGTGTAGGAATTGTCAGTCTCCTGTGTCTGAGCTCCTTACAAGCAAGGATTATGACAGATTCACCCTCACAGCCCCAGTGCTATATGTGGCACCCAGTAATAGAGCAGAGCTGCTGGGGAAGTGGAAGGCTTCATGGAGACGTGACATTGAGGCATTTAAGAAATGGTGGCTTCCGAAGGGATGAAGAGAACACAGAAGGCTTTCCACGCAAGGGAAGCAGCTCTGTTTTCTGCTGGCCATGAGCAGCCTTGAAGACATGGATGCCAAATGCAACCAGAAGACCAATGAGACTCGCAGGGAACTGAGAGAAGCTGCGGTCACCTCACATCATGGCAAAGACACTTGGGCAGGCTGCACGCGTGACAGGAACTTTTGCATTTGGAAGGGACCTTCACTCAGGAATTTTAAACAATTATGAATTAAATAAGTTTCACTTTCAACAACATTCCCATCATTAATATTGCTCTTCCAAATGAACAGTTCAAACTCAGCCACGCTTGTCATGAAATCAGGCCACTGGTTAAACAAGAATGGATGATTACCTGCCTTACGAAATTCTTAAATCGAAACAGCTTAATTCATCCATCTGTATTTTGCAGGCCACAATCAAAGCCTAATTAGTTTACCACAAACAGCACTACTCTGGACGCTTGTTCAATCTGCATTCAGAACAGCTCTTCATTTGGCACAACAATATAGATTTGCCTAATAAATTAAATCAGTGAGTATTAACTACCTGAATTATGCATGAACCTTTCTGTGTCAATGCAAGTTTGATTATTTAATCTGTGTAACTATATTGAGTAATTCACCTTTGAATTTCCCTTGCGTCCACAATATATAGGGGATAAAAAACACAAGAAGGAAAATATTTTTAAATGATGCCGACAAACTCACTTTCTGAAATGCACAAGCCAACTGGCTGTGCCTGAGTCCAGTTTCCAGCACAAGCAGAATGAGCAGGCCACGCCCAGGGCTCAGAGCACAGTTACGCTTATCACAGGGAGCTGTCCCAATCCCCTCCTGAAGCCACTGTGCTCAAGGAACCGTTAAAGAATGCAAGCATAACAGCAGAATTCAGCATCTGCTGAAGAAGAACAAATGTTCAATCAAATGTTGCTATTCTCTCACCACTGAGTGTGGCAGTGGCACAGAAACCTCAGGGCCCACAATCAGAAGGTTGGCTCAAAGCCCACTGTTAACCTTCACTGCCCACCCCACCTGGGCAAATCAGCAACTTAAGGCCTCAGTCTATTCCTCTAAACAGTAAGAATGTGATCCACCTTAAACGGCGGGGGTGGAATTTGGTGGGCATGGGTAAGGCACCGAGAAGTAAGTGCTCAGCACAGAGGTCTGAAAAGGCCTCAGTGTTGCTTCACTGAGGGCGGTCCCTCTGGGCCCTGTTTACTCACACACAACTTATAAATGAGTATAATCTGCATAAACTTAGATAACTTTGATTGCGGCCTGCAAATCACATTAATATACCCCGTATGACCCCACAATATAGCATCACTTAAACAAACCATAAGCCACCAGAAATGTTTTCTGCTGATGGGTATATCAGGCAGGGTTCTCTAGAGGACCAATCAGACATAGCGTGTGTGCACATGAGACATGAGAGGGGATGTATTAGGAGAACTGAATCCCTAGATCACAGAGGCTGAGAAGTCCCACACCAAGCCTCCCGCAAGCTGGAGAACCAGAGGAGCTGCAAGTCCGAAAGCCTCAAAGCCAGCGAGGCCAGTGCTGTAGCCCTTGGTCCAAAGCCACAGGTCGAGAACCCTGGGTGCTGCTGCTGTCAGTCCTAGAGTTCAAAGGCCAGGGAACCCAAAGTTCTGATGTCCAAGGGCAGGAAGAGAAAAGTGTTCCAGCTCCAGGAGGGAGAGACAATTCTCCTCTCCTCTGCCTTTTTGTTCCACCCAGGCCCCCGGCTAATGGATGGTGCCACCCATACTGATGGTGGATCTTCACAACACAGTCCCCCAACTCACACGCCAATCCCTTCATGGACACACCCAGCGGCAACGTGTTACCAGTTCTCCAGGTATTCCTCAATCCAGTCAAGGTGACAACTAAAATTCACCAGCACGAGGGGCACTGAAGTTGTCCTCGTATTTGCTAATACAAATACACTTGGAAGGGCATCTTCATGCATACCTTTTTTTCTACTTTTGAATTATTTTAAGGTAGAGGCAACATATAGAAATGTCACAGCACAGATGATATGTGTTGACATGCAGCCTCTTAAGACATTGTACCAACTTACATTGGCAACAGAAACGTATGGATATGTCAGTCTCCATAAACTTTTGTCAGCACTGGAATTAATGTAAAAAAAATCCATGCATATATCCATAATACATATACATATATATAATATATACATACCTACCTACATAATGATGGCTCAAAGCTATGTGATTTTTCTTTCAGTAATCAACAATTAGTAATTCCATGAGGAAAAATGATTAGAAAAACCAGACTGTTCTTGCTCCATAATTAGACAAGGAGCTCCTTGAGGGGAGGAACAGTAGGGCCTCGTTTCGAAATTGACCATAGTGACAGAAGAGTGCGGCAGGTTCTCAAAACACGCCAAAAACTGGCTCAGAAAGATCAGGCTGCTCACCAGCACTTCCCACCAGCAGGGCTGTCCCCTAAAGCCACACACACAGACACTCCATAGAGCCACACATGATCAAAGCCATCAGCAAGCCCAGGAAACACTTCCAGGAGGGCTGGAGACAGGCAAACAAGCATTGCCAGGCAGCCGTGGGTACCAGCCCCTCCACGTCTCTTACCTACACAGCCCTGGGTACCAGCCCCTCCACATCTCTTACCTACACAGCCCTGGGTACCAGCCCCTCCATGTCTCTTACCTACACAGCCCTGGGTACCAGCCCCTCCACGTCTCTTACCTACACAGCCCTGGGTACCAGCCCCTCCACGTCTCTTACCTACACAGCCCTGGGTACCAGCCCCTCCACGTCTCTTACCTACAGCTCAGACACTGTTGTGAAGTAGAGGGACAGGGGGCACAGGCCTTGGCAGCACACGGCCAGAAGCAACGGGAGCAGGACCACCAAAGTTAGTGCGTGCGATCGTTCTAGCATGTTGAGCTTTGCTGCCCCATATTATCTCACCTAATCCTCACAGGTAAATATTATTTTTTCTCCAATTTCCAGATGAAGAAATTGAGGCTCAGATCATGAAACCTGCCTGAGCTGAAGCCGAGGCTAAGTGATACAGCTGATTCAAACTCATGTCTGGCTTATCTCGAAACCCACGGCCTTACCTACAGCTTGTGGTTGTGCCTGATGGACTGAGCTACAAGAAGGGACTGCTGGAGTCCAGGAACCTCTGTGGACCAGCCCTCGACACTCAGTCTCGCTCTCACTCCAGCGGTCATGCTGCTCAGTCCCTGGCCCTAAAAGGCCCCAGATCTACTTTGTCCTTTAAGCCCCAACCAGGCTTCTTCTGTGGGCAAGCAGACTGGCAGAAAAGAGCAGGCACTTTCCCCGGAAGAGTGAGGAAACATGGGCTCAAGCGTGTAGTCTCCCTCTTAGAAAGCAGCCCTGTGATACTGGAGGAAGGCACAATGTCTTGGGAGGGCCTGATGTGCTGGACAAAGGGGCCTTCCCTGGAGTTGCACAGTCCTGCCAGAGGCCCGGTGGCTGCCCCTGGAACCCTCAGTCTGCCCATGTAGATGGGGACGGTAACGCCCGCCCCACAGGATCTCTGGGGGTTAAGTTGATGACACATGCAATAATGCAGGGGTTCTATAAGCAGTGGCTCCTTTCTCTCACTGGGCCTCTCTGGACAAGCAGATACCACGCTCTGGCTCATGGAACGATTCTGAGGATAAAATGAGGTAACACGCACAAAAGTTCTGAGCAAATTGTTAAGACAAAAGTAGCTAAGAGATTTTGAAACACACACACTGCGTATGACAAGCAGTAGCGAAAAGACCACACCACAGCCCAGTGGGGTTGATCCCAGGGAAACAAGGACCAGTTAGCACTGGAGTCAATCAGTGCACTCTGCCACATTCACAAAATCAATGATTAAAATCACACGATCATCTCAACTGATACAGAAAAAGCAACTAACAAAACTATAAGGCATAAAACAGAGCAGCAGCTGTCAAGAGTTTGGAGTAGGGGCCAGGGTTGCCTACAAGGGAGTATGAGGGGACATTTTTTTAAGGTGAAGAAATTGTTCTGCATCTTTATTTTGTTGGTGTGGTTTCACAGATAACTTTGTCAAAACTCACAGAACTGTACACCAAGAAGAGTGAACTTCAGTGCATGTAAATTATATTTCAATAGATCTGAATTTTTAACAAATGAAGAGGCAGCCGGGCACAGTGGCTCACACCTGTAATCCTAGCACTTTGGGAGGCCGAGGCGGGCAGATCACAAGTCAGGAGTTCAAGACCATCCTGGCTAACACGGTGAAACCCTGTCTCTACTAAAAATACAAAAACATTAGCCAGGTGTGGTGGCCTGTGCCTGTAGGGGGCTGAGGCAGGAGAATTGCTTGAACGCGGGAGGCAGAGCTTGCAGTGAGCCGAGACTGCGCCACTGCACCCTAGTCTGGGCAACAGAGCGAGACTCTGTCTCAAAAAAAAAAAAAAAAAAAGGAGGAGGAGGAGGAGAAGGAGAAGGAGAGAAGGATTAGGAGAAGCAGAAGGAGGAGGAGGAGGAGGGGTGGTGGTGGTGGTGGTGGTGGTGGTGGTGGTGAAGAGGCAAGCCACACATATACACTAGGAGAATGTATTATATCTATATATTCAATGCATACATATATATATATATCCACTATATGTGTGTATACATAACATAGTGTCACTATATGTACATAAATATATATGCATATGTATATATATATATCTTCACTAGATACATCTTCACTGTATATCTGACAAATTATTTAGATCCAGAATATTCAAGAACTCCTACGAGTCTATAAAAATACAAACAACCCATAAAATGAACAAAAGGCTTGAACAGACGCTTAAGAAAGGAAAATATATGAATGGCCAATAATCACACGAAGAAGTGTTCCATGTCCTTAGAATTAGGGAACCATAAATTATAATCAATGAAAAGATAATCACCAGAATGACTACAATTTTAGAATGTGATCCCACTGTACTATGGTGAAGATGCACAGCACCGGAGCTCTTACACTGCCAGGGGGAATGTAAAACGGAGCAACGATTTTATAAAACTGTTTTGAAAGTTTCTTATAGTTAAACCCACGCTTAGTATATGACCTAACAATTCTACCCCTTAATAACTACTAGTATTTCTAGTTTATCAATATTTCCAAGAAAGAAAAATCATGTCAACAAAATTACTTGAAAAATGTTCATAACAGCTTTATTCATCATAGTCAAAAGCTGAAAACAAATGTCTACTAATAGGAGAATAAACAGATTACAGTATGTCCATGCAATGGATTACTAATTGAGCAATAAAAAGAAATGAACTACTGATACAACAACTGGGATAATCTCACGAACATTACACTGAGCAAAGAAGCAGGACAGAAGAGCACTTATGCTGAGGTGCCTTTTTTTTTTTTTTGAGACGGAATCTTGCTCTGTCGCCCAGGCTGGAGTGCAGTGGCGCAATCTCGGCTCACTGCAAGCTCCGCCTCCCGGGTTCACGCCATTCTCCTGCCTCAGACTCTCCAAGTAGCTGGGACTACAGGCGCCCGCCACCACGCCCAGCTAATTTTTTGTATTTTTAGTAGAGACGGGGTTTCACCGTGGTCTCGATCTCCCGACCTCGTGATCCGCCCGCCTCGGCCTCCCAAAGTGCTGGGATTACAAGCGTGAGCCACTGCACCCGGCACTGAGGTGCCTATTATGTGACACTCTAAACTAGCAAAGGCAAAAACATCAGAACCGAGGACACCTCTAGTTAGGGTATGAGGATTAACCTAGATGGGATACAAGAGAACTTTCTAGGGAGATAGAAATGTTCTACGGGGAAGAAGGGTTAATAGAATGTATCCGTCCACCCAAACTGTAGAGTTAAGATGTGTGTGTTTAAATGTGTGTAGCTTTACCTTGAAATAAAGTAACTGAAGCTCATTATCATCATCATTCTCAACACCGTCACTCAGTATGGGATGGTGACCTGGGTAGGGATGATAAAGATGGGAATGGCTCAATATTGATGATTACTGAAGCTGTTAATGGATGTGTGGATGGTTCCTCACATTCTTCTGTTTACTTTCTATATGTTTAAAATTTTCCATAGTAAATCAGTTAAATTTAATCACCTATTGCATCCCTGATATACGTCTGCCTTGCATGTTCACACCTGTGACCTCATTAAATCCTCCCAACAATCCTGTGAGGCAAGTCCATTGTCCAGGAGAAAAAAATGAGATGTGGAGAACCAGCCAAGGACCGCCGTGTCGTCTTTCATCCCTCCTGCCACTGCCCAATGCAGGTCTTTACTGTCACAGACAGGAAGTGCTCCCGATCACTGACAAAGTCCCAAAGGCATCGTGGATCAGAAAGCAACGCAATGAGTAGTGCAGGGCAGGTAAGCAGACCTCACAGAGGTGCAGAGGGCAGGAGGCAGGCAGGGCTGCTTTCCTGACAAGACTCCTCCTCCTCCTCCATCCCTCCAGCCCAGAGACACTGGAGTGGGCGGGCCCTGGGACACAGCATCCCCCAAACTACCCAACAATCAGAACTCCAGTGGTCACAGCCATGCTTCACTGTCACCCTAAGGAAGACATGCTCAGAAAAGCCACTATGGGCTTCAGGGCAAATGCATCCCCTTCCAGCTTTTCCCCGTCCCTCTTCCTCATCTCCAAAAGGGAGGCCACTTCATCAACATCTGCTTCCCGTCCACCAGGGTCCCTCCATAGGGGAAGGAAGGAGATGCACAGAAGATGGCAGGGTGGGAAGGATACATGGGGTTCTTGGCTGATGTCGCTGCACTTAACAAACACTTACTGGGCTCTTGCTGTCAGCCAGACTTTGTTCTGGGCACTTGAAAAACTCAGAGGAAAGACAGTCCCCACCCTGAGGGGGCCAATTCCTTAGGAGAAGACAAGCAAGATCAAGCTGTGAAAGACCTCAGCTCAGTGGAGTCACAATCTGGTTGTGGGCAATGCAGGCCTCTCGAAAGAAGGGCCGCTCAGTGGAGAGCTCTGGAGGTCCTTCAGGAAGAGAGAACGTCGGGCAGGGACAGGAAGGGGTCAGAGGGCAGGGACTACGGGACCACAGCAAGTAGCTGGGCCTCTGGTGCTGTTGATCGCCGGTGGTATGGCCTGCATTCAGATGGTCATCCCTGTAAGCACCTCAGGAAAACTGCTACCCAATTTTTTTAGATGAGGGGACTGGAACCCAGAAAAGAGACATTACTTTGCCCAATGTCAGCCTTCATGTTAGAAGAGATCTGAAGCCTAGACCTCCTGCCTCTGACCCACTCTCCTCTGTAATAAAAGGGGCAGTGTGTGCCCATCAAGAAGGTGACCATCACAGCCCTGCAGACAGGGCTCGGCCCCAGAGCAGGTGACTCCAGAAAAACACTGCCCTTCTTTGCCTCCTAGGCCCTGCGTCTTATAAAATGGAGTTACCAACACCTACCACACTAGACTGTCTTGGAGGTTAAATGCTATAATGTACATAAAAACTATTCACAGAGAAACTACGTTTTTATTGTTACTCATTATAAAGATTATTTTAATAACTCTTGACTAGTTGGGGCCAACTTAGCAGCAGCTCTGTGTGGTCATCACGGAGTGAAGACAGAGAAGATCAGCCCACAAACAGCAGTCAGCACGAATGGTCAGACCTCAACTCTGTCAATATGGACGAAGTCCCCACATCCCTCTCCTCCTCCAGCCTGCTTACCGCCACCATGTTGGATGCAAAAGCACTTATTCCTCCTCCATTAGGAGGGTCTCAGCCCCATGGAACTGCCTTCGCCGCCACCGTATAAGTAGCTAGCCAGTGTCATCACTGCCACCACCATCATCAGCTCCAACATTTGTTAAGCACGTACATTATACACACGTCAGTGAAGTGAGCACGGCACAGCATCATCCCCCTTCTTTCCTATAACCACTTTTCCGCAGGAGAAAAGGAGAGGCTGCCAAGTGTTCGGATGCCCCTCACTGATGTAGAGCCAATGCCTGTGATATTTCTAGGGCTGCACACATTTTCACCTTCAGCTGCAACAGCCGTAAGGAAAATATCCTTCTGAAGCTGGACACGGGGCATTTTGACTCACTTCTGCTTAGCTGCCTTTTGCAGTTACTGATTTGAAGCAACTAAACATTGGAGTGAAATATCTTATGATAGCCCACTTCTAATGCAACGATAAGGAGAAGAAAAGTGCTAATAATAACAGCTAACAGGAAGCCCTTGCTTTCCTGCAGGCTTTGCACATGATTCTTGTAAACCTCAGGCCAGTCCTGAGAGGAGGTGCTATCACGATCCCCATTTTACAGGTGGGGAGATGGAGAGGCGCAAGCTGTCCAACCACTCTTAAGCACTGTATATATACATAGCATCACTGTGATGAGTCTACATAAGGAAGAGAGTTTCTGATTTGCATGTGTGGAACACAGCATGGCCTATAAATGTCCACTTGATGACATCACTGCCAAAATGGCGCCCCAGAGAGCCTCGAGAAGAGCTGCCCTCCCCTGGCTGCTGTGTGTGTGGCCCTTGCTCGTCAGTGGGCCTTCGGTGACACTCTCCAGTGACACCACCGTACGAGCCGCATCCTTGCTTTACAACTCGTGCATCCTTGCTTTACAAAGGAAAAAGTCCACAGACACTGTTCTTTCTGAAAAACCCAGGATCTAGCCACGATGAAACATCAAACAAAGTGAGGTCAAAGGAAGAGTGCAGAGGAAAACACCAGGCCTCCCGGGCCAACGTGTGTGTCCATCGGCATTCCACGCTGTGTCCCTCAGGCCATGGGGCCCATCCCCTCTGGGTGCCCACCTGAAACTCAGAGATGACAACACCCGATTCCTAGGCCACTCACTGTGAGGTCTGAATATGATCACAAAGATCAGCCACGGCACCCCAAGGCTGGCCTTGGCATCGGTGCCTGGTGTCACACAGCCCCCACCAAGACCATATCCAAGCTGCTATGAGTTCATCCATGAAACCAACTATCATGCACCAGTTAAAATTTGTAGTTGCCATAGATGTAATTACATCTGACATAAACATAAAATGTAAATAACATTTATATAATATATAGAAAACATAACCACAAAATCAGCTGGGTACAATAGTTCACATCTGTAATCCCAGCACTTTGGGAGGCTGAGGCAGAAGGATGGCTTAAGCACAGGAGTTTAAGACCAGCCTGGGCAACATAGCAAGACTCTGTCTCTACAAAAAATTTTAAATATTAGCTGGGCATGGTAGCACACACCTGTAGTCCCAGCCACTCGGGAGGCTGAGGCAGGAGGATTGCTTGAACCCAGGAGGTAAAGGCTACAGTGAGCCTAGATTGTGCCACTGCACTCCAGCCTGAGTGACAGAGCCAGATCCTATCTCAAATGAAAAAAAAAGGAAGAAAATATAACCACAAAATATAAATATTATATAATACATATTTGTGTATTGAACAAATATCTTCCCATGAGACTGAAAGCTTCATGAGGACAGGGATCATGGTTCACTTGTTCAACAGAAGATAATAAATAATGGTTGAGTAAATGAATAAATGGGTGAATGAACATAACCCTTGCTCTTAGGGAACATGTAGCTTAGTGGAAAAGAATAAAAAATAAAAAGATAATCTAATGACTTTCCAGCTTTCTTTTCTGTCATCTCAGAGAGTTAGGTATCAAGGCAGGTGGACCAGATGAGTACTCTCAAAGAGCTGACCCCAGAGATCCCAGCCTGAGCCCCAGGGCTGAGGCAGCCCAGAGAAGGTGCCTTCCGATATCTTCTGCTTGCATGCATTTGAGCAGGGCAGGTGCTGGCCGGGGGGACTCCAAGGCCAAGTGGCAGGTCGATGTGATGTGAGGGACAAGGCAAGGACACAGAACAGGGAGAGGACCCTTCCCACTGCAGACATCAGGAGATGCTTCCTGAACAAGGCCGCAGCTGCACCAGGCACCAGGGATGGGACTGGAAATGTTGAGATGGGAGAAGGCAATGCAGGCGGAAGAATGATTGCGTAGAAAATGGAGAGGCAGGAAAGCTGGGGGACCAAAGGGCCAGAACAAGAGAAACCTGGGAGAGGAGATGGAAAAGGCTGCGGTGGCCCCAGATAGAAAAGCCCAGCACGGACAATCATGGTGTTTCTTATGGAAAAACATGAGTTTCCTAAGAAAATGGAGAACTTTATCCTGCATTTGTCATGGAGATAAAATAATTAGATACAAAGTGTGAAAAACCAGTAACACTAGTAGAAACACTGCAAGGAAAACTGTCTTCAAAGCATGCAGTTCATCTCTCCATTTAACTGGAAATTACTGTGAAAAAAAGAAAAACTGTCCCGGAATCAGCTTCCAGACAAGAAAGAACCTGTTCCAAACCATCTCTTCATGCTTTTCTCTGCGTTCAAATTGCAAGAATACAAAGTTGTATAGAATTTTGGAAGAACTTTTTAGAGAACATTTCATTTTAACAAAAGACAAGGAGAAAATTGCAAAAGTGCTTGTGGTTTTATAGCAGTGCCATGGGGAGACACTGCTGTTATGCTGAGAGAAGGTAAGTGATGCAGGAGTGGCTGGACTCAAGTTCAAGCCCAGGCTTTCCAGCACTCTTTGACCCCACCAAAATCCTGGCCTCAGGCAGGGAGGGTGGAGTGGCAACCGCACTGGATGGAGGCTTAGTGAGGTACAGGGTTAAACACAGGGGAGGGCTTCCAGAAATGGGACAGAAGGCCAGAGGTGAGATGGGGCAGGGATGAATAGATGGAAAAGAGCTTCCTAGGTGGGGAAAGGAAATTATTCTAGGAACTGAAGACAGTATGGGCAAAGACCTGAATCACAAGGACGAAGAGGGGTCTGACGGAGGAACTGCACCCACTTCAAGAAGAGGCAGCTCAGGGTTGAGAATGTGTCATCTTCTGAGAAGCCCACGCAGGAGCTGAGAGGATGTCACATGCAGGTACACAGGAGCCACAGCCCCAAACTCAGAGGTCTGCGCTCTAGCACCAGGTCAGCCACCTCCCCTCCCTGCCCCCAGTCACCACCAGTCCACAAGGGGCCTGCCCAGCAATGGCTCAAGACTTTTCAGCTCTGACATTCCTAAAGCTGGATGGATCCTATCATCTCTCCAGCAACTGTACAGCTTTTCCGGCATCGGATGGTGATATGGTTTGGCTGTGTCCCCACCCAAATCTTATCTTAAATTGTGGCTCCCGTAATTCCCATGGGAATTATGTCGTGGGGGGACCCAATGGGAGGTAATTGAATCATGCGGGCGGGTATTTCCCATGCTGTTTTCATGATGGTGAATAAGTCTCACGAGATCTGACGGTTTTATAAAGGACTGTTCCCCTGCACACACTCTCTTGCCTGCTGCCATATAAGATGTGCCTTTGCTCCTCATTCACCTTCTGCCATGATTATGAAGTCTCCCCAGCAATGTGGAACTGTGAGTCCATTAAACCTCCTTCCTTTATAAATTACCCAGTCTCGGGTATGTCTTTATTAGCAGAGTGAGAACAGACTAATACAGATGGCCAGAAGCAACAAAGAATGTGAGAAGGGTTCAGACTTTGAATGGGTGACACTTAGTTCACTCTTGGTTCTGCTCCTTTAAGGTGTTTGAATTTGGCAAGTTTCTTAACTTGATGAGGCCCCAGAGAAGTAAGATAACACCCCTGCAAAGTGCCCCCAGGACCAAGAGGCCACAAGCAGAGGCTCCAGCAAAAAAGAGGCACCTGAAGAAGGGCAGTGAAGTTTGTTCATATTTATTACAAGTGCTACACCCAAGGACCTGTACTGTTGTTCTCTGCACTTTATAACTACAGTGGCACACTGGCAACAAAAACGTCTAATTGTGCATAATAAAAAGGCAGCCCAGGCACAGTGGCTCATGCCTGCAATCCCAGCACTTTGGGAGGCCGAGGCAGGTAGAACGCTTGAGATCAGGAGTTCGAGACCAGCCTGCCCAACGTGGCGAATCTCCATCTCTACTAAAAATACAAAAATTGGCCAAGCGTGGTGGTGGGTGCCTGTAATCCCAGCTACTCGGGAGGCTGAGGCAGGAGAATCACTTGAAACTGGGAGGTGGAGGTTGCAGTGAGCCGAGATTGCGCCACCGCACTCCAGCCTGGGTGAGAAAGTGAGATTCTGTCTCATAATAATAATCATAACAATGAAGAAGAAGGAGGAGGAGGAGGGAGGAAGAAGGAAGGAGAAGGAGGAGAAGAAGAAGAAGAAGGCAAAGGCATCATTTTCCCCTGGTCAGATGTTATTTCAGCTCAAAGTTTGCTTTAAGAAATGACACCTTGGATTTAACCCTGTTTCATCAAAAGGCCATGATTCCCAAGAAGAGATGTTGAATGATCCAGGGGAACATACAAGGTCATAGAAGGCACATACGTGGTCAATGATGAACATTCCATATCATGTGTGGGTCCTTAATAGTTCTCCCTGTAACTTAATGCTCAGCACTGTGGAAATTGAGAACCACATGAGTCAACTTTCCTTTGCTTGCGATGCACAACAGCTAACAGTACAAAACACACCACACTCATTCTTGTCTTAGTCCACTTGGTGTTGCTGCAACAGAATACCGGAGGGTGGGTAATGCGTACAGAAAACAGGTTTATTTTGCTGTGATTCTGGTAGCTGGAATGTCCACGAGCACGGCACTGGCATCTGTTTGGCTTCTGGTGAGGGCCATGGGCTGTGTCAAGATATAGCAGACAAGAAGAAACGCCAGAGGGCATATGCAAAGAGACGTGCATAAGGAGTGGTCTTGCTTTATAACAGCCTGCTCTCATGGTGACTGATCCAGCCCCATGACAGCGAGAACTCTCTCAGGAGACAGCGCCAATCTATTCCCGAAGATTCAGCCCCCATGACCCAATCACCTCCCACTAGGCCCCACCTCCCAACACTGCCATGCTGGCAGTTAAACTTCAAGCAAGAGTTTTCGTAGAAACAAACCACATCCAAACCATAGCACCTGTCACGCTCACATACCCTAAAAACATGAATTCTAGTGCTATGGCCACAGCCTTCATCATGTGTGTAATGACCCTGCAAACACACTCAAGTGCCAAAGAAATAGGCACAGAACCAGAAAGCTTCTGTTGAATGTTTCAGAGCACGAAGTGCTTCATGTCCACTCTCTCCCAAGGTCCTCATGGAAGGACTGTGGGGAAGGCGTTGCCATAGCCCATGGTGTCCACGGTACAAAGCCTAGACTCCTCCTGAGCCTCCAGCCAGGAAAGCCCCTTTCTCCAGGGAGGCACCCACCCTGGCTCTGGAGGTGTGACCAAAGTTTTATCAGAGAAGCAAGGCCAAGATTAACCATCCTGTGCCATCTATCCCCAGTGCCTCTGCAACTGAGAAGCCTGCCCTCCTTCCTCAGCAGCACACTCTGCCTGGACCCCTGCTCCTCACAGTCTACCACCACATCTCAGGCTGTTCAGCACCCATCAGCCTGGAATCCCAGCTCTGGTGCCTCTCCACAGAAGATGGCTCCAATGTCTTCTCTTTATTCTCAGTGTTTTGCTCCATATAGCCAAGGTGAAGAATAAAATCAACGCAATTTTTTTTTTTTTTTGAGACAGAGTCTCACTCTGTTGCCCAGGCTGGAGTGCAGTGGCACAGTCTCAGCTCACTACAGCCTCCACCTCCCAGGTTCAAGCAATTCTTGTACCTCAGCCTCCCAAGTAGCTGGAATTACAGGTACCTGCCACCACACCCGGCTAATTTTTGTATTTTTAGTAGAGACGGGGTTTCACCATGTTGACCAGGGTGGTCTCGAACTCCCGACCTCAGATGATCCACCCACCTCAGCCTCCCAATGTGCTGGGATTACAGGCGTGAGCCACGGCGCCCGGCCAATCAGTACATTTAGAAATGCACATTTGATTCCTCTGTAAGGCATTTTGCATAAAAACACTTACAAATGAGGGGAAACTATGTGAAGTCACATGTTCTTTTGGGGCGGGGACCGGAAAAAGATGGTCACCCAAGTGTTTCAATCCACTATTCTCTCAAGACAAGGCTGCCTTCCCCCCACCAGTCCATGTGCCCCTCAGTCCATATCTCTGTCCTCGGCATTGCACCTGAGGCCTGGCCTACAGGAGGAACTCAGTAAATATGACTTAACTAGCACTCACTGCAGTTTGTAGATATTGGTACCATCTCTGCCTCTCCCAGGGGACCACACACACCCTTGCTCACCTCCAACTCCTCAGGCCCAGCCTTCTCTAGCACACAGCATGTCTTCAAAGCAAGCCTGGGAACCAAATCAAATTGAAGCGTGCTTAACAAGGAAAGGATGTTCTCAGGGAAAGCAGCAGCTTTAAAATGTTTTGACCCATTTCTTCCTTATCTGAAATGTGAGTTTCTCTCCAGCCCATATGAAAGCCACATGTTTCTGTTATCAGACCCAACAGCCACATAAAAGCCACATGTTTTTCTGACCTGGGCCCAGCAGTGATTTTTTTTTTTTCCCTAAGAATTTAAAGGAAGGAAGAACCTGAAATATAACATTAGACAGCAATGTGTTTTCTAAGGATGAAAAATGTGCCGAATAAAGTGGGGAATCATTTTTTTTCCTCGACACAAATACAACTCCATCCTAGCTTGCCCCAGTGAGAAATAACGCCCCAGAAGCATTAGCAGAAAGGGCATCTGCATTTCCCAAATAATAAAGGCAGGTGAGAGGCGAAAGTGCCACCATGTCTTGATATGTTAATGCATTTTAACAACCTAATTAACATTAGGTGGTGACAGATACACAAAAGAAAAGGGGTTAAGGAGTAAAGGAATAAAGGAATATAAATGACTGAACTTGAAAATACTGCTTTGAATAGCCTAGCCTTTGACAAACTGTTATTAACTTCATATTTTTCCAGCCTGATGTTCACATTAATTTTTCTGCTAGAAACACAGCTTTTGCAAAAGATTGTTAAACACATTCTTTTCTCCTTTTGTTAAACAAAATACATCAAAATGGTCTGATTTAGTTCAAGATTGCGTGGCTGGAGGTCATAATTCTACGTATTTCAGACAAGGAGCATCCTCAAACTCAGCTGGTCATGTTGACTTGGGACTGCTTTTCTGGGAAGCAATTTGACAGCAGGTAACAAAGGACTTAAAAATGTTCACGGACTTAAAAATGTTCACATCGGCCAGGCGCAGTAATCCCAGCACTTTGAGTGGCCGAGGTGGGTGGATCACAAGGTCAACAGATCGAAAACTATCCTGGCCAACATGGTAAAACCCCCTCTCTACTAAAAATAAAAAAATTAGCTGGGCATGGTGGCATGTGCCTGTAGTCCCAGCTACTTGGGAGGCTGAAGCAGGAGAATCACTTGAACCTGGAGGAGGCAGAGGTTGCAGTGAGCTAAGATCGTGCCACTGCACTCTAGCCTGGGTGACAGAGTGAGACTCCATCTCAAAAAAAAAATTCACATCTTTGGACTCAGTAATTCTACTTCAGGGAATCTATCCTAATAATATGACCAGGAAAACCTTTCCACAGAGATATCACAGCAGTGTTTAATAAAATTACGAATAAATGGGGCAGTATCTCAATGTCTAACATTTGGAAAAATATTTAGAATATTCTGATAATATCATAGACAGTCTTTACAATTACACTGATGTACATTGAGTGGAATGGGAAAATGCTTCTGTATTAGCGCTGAGCGAAGAAGGTACAGCACAGAAACGCACACGCAACGCGGTACCCAGGGAAGAGTAAGAACCACAGAGAGAAAGGCGAGGACAGAAATCTCAGCTCCACCGTTCACAGGCTGGGAGGTCTTGGCCAAACCACCTAACCTCGCTGCCCTTCCATTTCTGTTTGTGTAAACTGGAGAAAAGAATACCCACAGAAGGGTTTGGTGGTTTTTTTGTTGTTTTGTTTTTGTTTTTGTTTTTTTTGAGATGGAGTCTCGCTCTGTCACCCAGCCTGGAGTGCAGTGGTGCGATCTCAGCACACTGCAACGTCTGCCTCCCGGGTTCAAGTGATTCTCCCACCTCAGCCTCCCAAGTAGCTGAGAGTACAGGCGTGGGCCACCACGTCCAGCTGATTTTTATATTTTTAGTAGAGATGGGGTTTCACCATGTTGACCAGGCTGCTTTTGAACTCCTGACCTCGTGATCCGCCCGTCTCAGCCTCCCAAAGTGCTGGGATTACAGGCGTGAGCGCCGCACCTGGCCCAGGCTTGGGTTTTTTGTTTGTTTGTTTAAGAGTCAGGATCTTGCTGTGTTGCTCGGACTAGAGTGCAGTGGCTGTTCACAGGCACCATCATCCAAGTGATGGTTTTAATAAAAAGCTTAGAATAGTATGTATCATGGAGTAGGCACTCAGAAAATGGTAGCTATTATTATTATAATTGTGCATAGAAAAGGGGGTAACAACATACAACGATTGAGGCTGGGCAGTGGAACCATGGTTAATTTTTTTCCTCCAACATTCTTACAATTTTAGCGTCTTCTATAGTAAACATGTTATACTGCTATAATGAAAATAAATCTCTATCAATCTAAAACTGTCCGCTTAAAAATCCTAAATAGATAGGGTAATAAAAATATTATTAGTCTCCTCACTTTCACTTCCTTTCTGCCTCAGATGGGAACCCAGCTGTTTTAATCCATATATAATGGCCTCATCCATGGTAAACAGGCTGAGCGTGTCCCTTTTCTGGTTAAAAGCCTTCAACAGTAGCCTTAGGATGATATTCAGGCTCACCACATGACACTCAAGGGCCTTCATGATCTGACCCCAGCCTACCTTTCTAAAAGGCCAGCATGGAAATCAGAATGTATCACTTCCCCAGTGCTACTGTTGCCTTCTGAGTTCTTCTGCCCGAGAACCGCCAAGGACAAGGCTGCTGACTGACGGGCAGGCCCAGGACTGTCCAAGGCTCCCAGTGGTGAGCAGCGTCCTGAAAGATCTGGCATGGTCCTCAGTCCCTCAGCCAGGGGATGCATCTGTCAGAAAGCCCTGGCTCTGGGGCCTGAAACCTCAAAGGGTAACATAAGCTTTTTCCTCCCTTGGAGACGTTCACCAAGCATGAGTAAGCGCCAGCCACAGGGCTAAGCTCTTGCCTGGTATCTTCTATCCTTGGAGTAAGTGTATCATTAGGCTCATGTTACAGACAGGAAACTGATATCCAGTGGGGTGTGGTAACTTGCCCAAGAGGATAGGCCTGGGATGAGAGTTAGGCTGGACTCTGAGGCCTGTGCTGTCAACGCTTGACTCTGAAAGCTTTATATCTGTGTGATCTATAGCCAAACCAGGTACAGATTCATGGATATTGGAGATGGGGGTGTGGGGAGAGCACACTCTGCAGAGCTCCATGTTTCCCTGCAAACACCTTTTGCAAACCTCATGCCCCATGACTCTTTGAAAAAGAGAGTTCCCCGATGCTCCACAGTCTCTGCTGCTGTAGTTACAGGAGTGACGGGGACTACGTGATGAAGGCTCTGCGAGCCCACACGCCCTCGTCCAGCAGGACTGCACCACTTGCCCTTATTTTACACTTTGGGTTCCCTCTGCCTAAGTATGTTTGCAGAAAGAACCTTACTGTTTAAAAAAAAGGCTTGGAAACCACTGGTCTAGACTGAAAAAACAGAAATTTCAACCTCTTGTATCTTTACCATCCTGATAAAATCTCTCTCTTTAAATATAAACCATCCTTTCTTTTCCATGCAGAAGCTCTTTCTGTTGTGAAACGAGAACCACCAAAAACTCTCTCGAACAGAAATGCCAGGGAAGCCCTGTCAGGCAGCCCGGCCTAAGCTCTGAGGACTGGGTTCACTGAAGCCGATGTGCTGGAGGGAGCCCAGGACTTTCAATCCCACCAGGGGACCAATTCTGCTATTTCAGAGTGAGCATCCCCCTTCTGCTCTGCCTATTTACTTAGAGAAGGAAGGCGCAAGTCATGGACTGCAGCAGCCTGCTGAGGTCCATGCCACCCTGCCCCTACAAACGCAGATGACAGCCTCTGCTGTGGGTAATCGAGTCCCGATCTGGCGCGTTCCACATGGGGAGCCACAGCCTATCTCTGTCAACGCATTGCCTCTCATTTCTCTGATTCATTGTTAAAAATAAACATTTCTTCTTCAAAGTGCTGGCAGAACTCTCCCCTAAGCCTATTGCTTCCCCCCCACCCCACAGCCCCTTAGGAATCACTGTGGTTTTTTCTAAGGGTAGGCTGGCAGAAGGAAATAAAAATGAAGCCGTTCAGACTTGCACACACAACTCTAAGAAGACTTCTCCATTTTCTAACTATGACTTTCCCCACCTGAAGCAGAACGCAACCTAGCAGGTTGCCAGATCCTTCCCATCCTCCTGAGGACTAAACCAGAAACACAGCCTAACCAGGGCTTGGATCGTGTGCTGGAGAGCGGGTATGGTGTGGGTGAAAGACACAGGTTTTGGAATGTGCTATCACAAAGAAAGTACAAGAGGATCCCAGAGTATGGAGGATGAAGAAGGAGGGGAGAGAGGAGATGGTGGGAGAGGAAGGAGGACAGGGGAAGACGATGAGAAGGGGAGGGAGAGGCAAGAAGAGACAGAAGAAGAAGGGCAGAAATGGAAGGGGAGCAGGTGAGGCAGTCAGTTGAAATGACACGTCTCTCCACCAACAATTTTGCACTGCAGCCCCACACAGCCCCTTTCCTCTGTGACGAGGGCAGCAGCCTCCCCACGGCTCTCAGGGGCCACACCTCCACCTGTGCCCTGGTGCCCAGCTCCTGCTACCTCTGGGGGATTGGTCCCAGGCACCCCATCCCGTCCTGCTCCACCCATCTCTTCCACTGTTTGATCCTTGTCAGTGCACACAATCACACACTGCCAACACCACCTTCAAAACATCCCCCTCTCGGCCGGGCATGGTGGCTCATGCCTGTAATCCTAGCACTTTGGGAGGCCGAGGCTTGGCATCCTGGGTGGATCACAAGGTCAAGAGTTCAAGACCAGCCTGACCAAGATGGTGAAACCCCATCTCTACTTTTTTAAAAATACAAAAATTAGCCGGGCGCAGTGGCAGGTGCCTGTAATCCCAACTACTCGGGAGGCTGAGGAAGGAGAATTGCTTGAACCCAGGTGGCAGAGGTTGTAGTGAGCCGAGATCATGCCCCTGTACTCCAGCCTGGGCAACAGACTGAGACTGTCTCAAAAAAAGAAAAAAAAATCCCTCCCTTCATCCCACACCTCCCTCCAGCCACCATCCTGTTTCCCTGTTCTCTACAGCAGAGCTCCTGCAAGCACTGCCTGCTCGGGCTGGCTCCACTTCTTGCCACCGTCAGCCTGCCATCCTCCTACTCCTCTGAAATGACTCTTTCCAATCTCAAAGCCAGTGGTCAACATCCTGGCCTTGCCTTCCTGATGTTCTCAGCAGCTGTCATTTGCTCCTAAGCCATGCCCCATGTTTCCAGCCTTTGAGCTGCTGCTTTTCTTCCTGGTCCCTGGCTCTTCCTCCTCTGTCTCCCGTGCCCTCCCCCGGCCCCATCACCCTGCAGATGTCGGGGTGCCTCGAAAGCACAGCACTCTATCTCTGCAACCCCCTCAGGAATGTCATCCAGGCCCAGGATTTTAAATGCTGCCTCCAAGCTGCTGACTCTCACACTTCTCCCTCCAGCCCAGACCGCTCCCTGGAGCACAGATGGAGCACCAACAGGCTCCCGCGCAGCCCCGCTGCAGCACCGAACGGTGCCACACATGACTCGCCTGAAGAATATGGTCGTGTTTTCCCACACTCTAATCCCCACCGAGCTTCCTCCAACTCAGTAAATAAAACCACCACCATCCAGTTGCTCAGGTCAAAACCTTACAAGGCACCCTTGCTTATTCTTAAACGCATCTAAGGTCTGACCACTGTCGCCAACCTCCTCTGTTGCCGCCCTAATCCAAGCCACTGTCATCGCTTATCTGGACAATGCCACCGGCTCCCCACCTCGTCTCCCCCGCCTCTACTCATCCACGTTTCCCTCTCCACCCTGCAATCCATCTCCAGCCAGCAGCCACGGTGACCATTCGCATGCACGATGAGCAACCGCACTATTCCCTGGCTCTCTCCTGCGGCTTCCCGCCACCAGCCCCAGAATAACCCACCATCACTGACAAGGTCCTGGAGAGCAGGCTTCAGCTCCCAGCTCCTCCATCACCACGTGGTACCATCTCTGGGCCTCTGCACCAGCTGTGATTTCTGCTTGGAAGATGTGGCTTACCAGAACCCCTCGCTCTTTAGATGGCTATCTCTTTCTCATGGTTCAGACCTCAGGACAAATGCTGCCTCCTCAAGAGATGCTCCTTGGTCACTTTGTCTATATCAGCCTCCCTAATCCTTCTGGACCATATACTCCTATTTCTTCCTGGAACTGTCACTCTCAGAAGCTATTTGATGTATTTGTTCACATTCATACTTTACCCTCTCCTCATTAGAATATAAGCTCCATGATGGCAGGACTCTAAATGTCTTGTTCACAATTGTATTTCCAGTGTCCTGAATCCCATTTGATAGATAGTAGGTGCTCAGTATTTGTTAACTGATAGTTATGCAAGAAATAAGAAAATCTATCACCTAAGAGGTATCCATCCTCAAAACCATTTTAGTGATAAGATCCCACCAACCTAGAGATAAAGAAGAAGAAACTTGGGAATGGAAAAGTTGTAGCATAGAAGTGGCAAGCCTCATCTCCACTTAAATATACAATGAGGACTGGGACCTTTTGAAATCATGACTTGAGCGCAGAATATAAATGCTATAACCCTTAACAAAGAAGAAATGGCCAGTACTTGAAGATGGGGTGGGAGATGGTAAAAAGTCTAAGTGCATAAATTCCCTTATTTTTCCTAACAAGAAACTCATCAATAATTTGAAAATGTGACACATACAGTTGAACAATATAACTATGCTACTTCCTCAGGTTTTTCACAATCTTTTTTCTTCATCTTAAAGAGACCTGATAGGGAATCGTATCTCTCGTCCTGAATAAACATATCAGAAGCTCAGCAATTCCATAAACTTCACTTTGACTTATTTTTTTCTCTGATAAGCTAACATAAAATTAAATTAATAGTTTTATTTAAAAGAGCAAGTAGCGTACGATCCCCTTTTAGGGGAAGTAACTTCTCCTTCCTACCAGTCTTTCTCAGCACACATAAATGCAGAGAACGGGTCTGTTTGAAGGTTTCTCTAACATTAATAACATCGATTTCTGGGTAGTAAGGTTTGGGAAGCCTTTTTCTGTAGACCCTTCTGTTGTGCTTGTATTTGTAAAAATGAAAATCATATTTAAGCAAATTGCACTTAAACAACAAACACGGAAATAAAAACAATAGCTCCACCTCATGATTTAGCAAACCAAGCTCCCACTGTGGGCTGTACAAGTTTCTCCTCGAAGCCCCTCCATGCACTGATGGCCTTTTTTCTTCTCTCCCACTGGACAGCCCACTTCAAAAGCCTCTTCCCCCTAACTGTTCCCCAGAGGGGAGCACCTCAGAAGAGCACCTCATCCTCTTCTATCCGCATGAATGTCTCTATCTTTCAGAAGTCAGAAATACACTCATCTAAAGCCCTTGAGGCCAGGTGTTTTTCAGAACTGAGACTTGCTCGGGTTTTAGAAAGACCATAGGGTATATACACCATGGACCAGGCAGCACCCTGTAATCAGATGCATTAAGTCTGCAGTCAAATCAATAAATAGTCCTACTACGTGAAATAAGGGAAGACTTTAAATGGCCCCATACGAATTTATGCCAGGTTTCACCACTAATGGGCTTGGATACCATCTTCATGAAAAGAAAAGCCTTTCTTTGGGGAGCTTTTTGGATTTTGGAATAGCAGGCGGAGGCCATGGAGCTGCCTAAGCTGCCTTCCTGCCTGTCTCCCCAAGAGACACTGAGCTCCATAAATATGAGAACCTCGCCTTCTTTATCACAGATCCCCAGAGCCAAGCAGAGGGTCTGGCACACAGGAGAGGTCCCGCACTTGATAGATGAGTAGGCTGGTAGACCTTCTGAGTGTTTGCTTAAAAACATAAGGGCAGGCAGCTAGGCGTGGTGGCTCACGCCTGTAATCCCAACACTTTAGGAGGCCGAGGCGGGTAGATTACGAGGTCAGGAGATCAAGACCATCCTGGCCAACATGGTAAAACCTCGTCTCCACTAAAAATACAAAAAAAGTAGCTGGGTGTGGTGGTGCACGCCTGTAGTCCCAGCTACTCGGGAGGCTGAGGCAGGAAAATCGCTTGAACCCGGGATGTGGAAGATGCAGTGAGCCGAGGTCATGCCACTGCACTCCAGCCTGGCGACAGAGTGAGACTCTGTCTCAAAAACAATAACAACAACAAAAAAATAAGGGCAGGCAACGTCTATGCAAATTGAAATACAACAGTGACTATGTTGGTCTCCCTGGCTATTATAACATATGTAGGTTGACCCGGTTTGAAGTCATTTGAATGTGTCTGTATGAATTCAGGTTCTGCCCATAATATGGAAATATTCACACCAATATATACACATGGAAACCCATGGTTCACCTGGCACCAGACACTGCCTCCCACCCTGTGAGCAGCTCCTACAGAAGCCCTCCTACCGCACGCCACACCTGCTCAGACCCAGGGCTGAGAGAACTCAGCTCTTAGGATGCCCCAGGTTCAGAGTGAACCCTAAGTGGAGGGCAATTTTCATTTCTTCACCTGACATTAAACAGCTTATACTCTTAAAAAATAACCTATTATCTTATCTCCACTGGCGTATTACCAGGCACCAGGTGACTCATTTCCAGGTCATCTGGGAGACCAGAGGGTTGGAGCTAATCCAATAATTCCAGATTTCCTGGCCATGCTGGCTGTGTAGAGGTCCAGGCCAGGCCCTTAGCACACTTCATGGCTAACCCTGAAAATCACCATCACCCACCAAGTGTACCCATCCCTGCTTTCAGAACAAAGTACATGGGCCTATCCCAGGATAAGGAGGGTAAAGAGCTGGGCATCTCATTAATGCCCGGCTCCGATCTTGAGCTCATGGAGCGGCCTTGCCTTGCAGCCCGGCTTCCCATGCAGCTTCTCATGGACAGCAGAGGCCAACAGGCTGATGTGACGGACAGCCCATTTCTAGGCCATATTAATGGGCTGGCTTCTGGGTGATACGTCTTAGCTCCAGGAGCCGGACTGGTGTAGCCCTGCTCCCAGAGACTTGAGTGCTCCCAGTGCTACAAAAATTAAAAGTTGGAATCCAAAACGCTGAGGACCAGCCTCAAGAACTGACAGAAGACTGCAGAGAGAGAGACAACAAACGATAATTATATAAGAACAAGTCATAAAAAGCAAAACCCTGGGTAAGAGATCTCATCCCTTCTTAATGAAAGCAGAGGCACAGTGAGATGCAATAGCTCATCTGAAGCCCCACGACTCGGAGGTGGCGGCCTGGCCCCATGCATGCCACCGCAGGCTCTCCCTCTCCTGCCCCCTCATCCTGCATCCCCTGGGATATCTGCCTTCCTGTCAAGGGTCCAACATACCATGATGGCCTCAGCTGGCTTCATAACCCTAGGGCCTAATACCAGACCTGGCTCACACTAAACGCTGAATAAATGTGCAAGAAAGACTGGCGGGAAGATGGATGGGTGAGGCTGAGTTAATTGGAGGGGTCTCCGTTTCACGATCTGGGAAAGGGCAGCCAGGGCTTTCAGAGTCCCAAGAACTCCTCCCAAGTTTCCAGCTGAGCTTGCTTCAAGGAAGCACCCTTTGAAAATGTCTCTACTTCCTAGGCACCACAATGTTACTACCAAGGGTATTGCCTATAGAAACCAGGAGGTTCTCTTTGGAAGATGATGGAAAATCTCATTATAAAGTCAAGGATGGAGCTAATATTTGGAGAAATAATTAACTGCAGTGATCTAGATAACAGCAGAGATAAAAGACAGCAGGAAGTCAGCTGTGGCAGGGGCAAGAGGGGCCTCTGAAGTTGGCTTCAAAGGGTTCTGATCTGCTGTCCCGCCTGCTGCGATGAAGTTACAAAAATAACAGAGAATTAAAAACTGTCCTCAACCCAGGACTGCTCTACCCAGCAGTCTCCTCTCAACTGTCAGTGACTCCCTACTGCCTGGGGACAGAGGCCAACCCCAGCGTGCTTTCAAGACCTTCCACAGTTGCGCCCATTCCACCTTTGCAGACCCATCTCCTGCCAGCCCCACAGCGACCCTTCGATTCAGCTGCAGAACCCTGACCACCCCCAGCCCAGACCTCTGCTGTCTCCTCAGTCTAGAAACTCCTCCCTCCTTTTGCTGGCCAGCTCCACTTAGCCAATTTCCAAGCACTCCAAAAAAAAAAAAAACCTTTTTTACCAAAATATTGATGGAAGCCACCATTAGTTATGTACTCTACTAATAAAAGACATTATTTAATCTATTCTTCAACATTTTTTTTTGAGATGGAGTTTTGCTGTTACCCAGGCTAGACTACAAGGGTGTGATCTCGGCTCACTGCAACCTCCACCTCCCATGTTCAAGCAATTCTCCTGCCTCAGCCTCCCAAACAGCTAAGATTACAGGCGCCCAATGCCACGCGAGGCTAATTTTTGTAGTTTTAGTAGAGATGGGGTTTCACCATGTTGGCCAGGCTGGTCTTGAACTCCTGACCTCAGGTGATTCACCCACCTCAGCCTCTTAAAGTGCTGGGACTACAGGCATGAGCCACCACGCCCGGCCACAGTGCACAGAGCATCTAAAATATATATCATTTTATTTTCCAAGTGAGAAAAGGAATCAGAGAGACTGAGTAACTTATCCAAGAGCACACATCTAATGAGTCCAGGAATCAAACCACAGACTGACTGCCCCCCCGCCCAAGCCTTTCTCTTTCCCCATATCCCACCCCAATAAGACCAAAAGTTACTACTGCCTACCTCTGGTGACAAACGGATGATGAAGAGAAAACATCTCACAACGTGATCATCTCTGGGTGCTGGAAATGATGGTGACTTTTTAAGACATTTCTGTATTTTCCATATTTTTGTATTTGTTTTAAACATACAGCATAAGGGTTAAGAGAATGGAACTCAGATTCAGAAAGACCTTGATTCTAGGCTCAGTCACGTAGGAGTTATGAGGGCTTACACCCTCTGGGCTTTATTTTCCTAATTTGTTAAAGGGGGATAATCCATTTACTTCAAGATTATTATGAAATCAAATTAGGCAGCATATATAAAGTACTTAGCACACGGCCTAATGCAAGTATCCGAATGGAAAAAAAAAAAAGCTTTCCAGAATGTCCCCCTGCTCATCTTCCTCTTGTCAGCCTACACATAAACCATCCCCAGCACTCAAAAATCCTTACCACTGGAAGACTTCCAAAATCTGGGATAAGGACCTTTCCCTGTGGCTTTTGTTCTAGTAGCTACCAATACTTCTTGACAGAGATTCATGTTCTCTGCATTTCCTGGAGGTGCATCCTGTGCAGGAAGTTGCTACGGGGTCCCTGTGAGGCTGGAGTTCTGCTGGTGTTCCTTGCCTAGTCTTGGGAATAGTGGATGATTCCCAGCAGATGGTGACCTGAAGAACAAGCTCTTGAAGTCCAACGACTATTAGAAATGAGGCTTCAGGCCAGGTGCAGTGGCTCACACCTGTAATCCCAGCATTCTGGGAGGCCAAGGCAGGCAGATCACTTGAAGTCAGGAGTTCAAGACCAGCCTGGCCAACATGGTGAACCCCATCTCTACCAAAAATATAAAAAAATTAGCCAGGCATGGTGGTATGTGTCTGTAATCCCAGCTACTCAGGCGGCTGAGGCAGTAGAATTGCTTGAACTCAAGAGGCAGAGGGTGCAGTGAGCCGAGATCATGCCACTGCACTCCAGCCTGGGCGAGAGAGCAAGACTTCGTCTAAAAAAACAAAAAGGGCTTCAGACAGTAAAACTAAAATGTTTAAAGCTGGATAGACTTTAGAGGCCAAACCTGACCCCTCATTGGGTAGAGATGAAAGCTGAGCCCTCCAGAGACAAAGGTGCCTGCTTGAGGTCACCTGACAGTGACTGGCAGGGCTAGACTTAGAATCCCAACCATAGCCATACACCTAATTTCTTTCACCCTTAGTCATCCTCATTATGGTTGCTTTCTTTCCAAAATTCCCCCTGGAGTCCACACTGCATCGATTATGAAGTCTGAGGAAGTTCCCTCCAGGACATCCCGGCCAGTCCAGGAAGGGCCATGCTGACCCTCTCCCCAGGTGGCTTCCCTTCCCTTGAAGAGCTGAGGAGGTCATGAGAGCACACCTAGACCATCTCCACTCTGCCTACCAGGCACATTCTGCCCACTCATTGCTCTGGACCAGCTTCACCTCACCCTGCGGAATGACTCTCTCACCAACACCCACCACTCTGAACTTAAAATCGCCAAATTCTTTGGCTGGAGGAGACATGGTGGTCACTTCTGAATAGCAATGGGCACCGCTCACTGAGGCCAGCTGCCTGCAGGGAGGTGCACCCACAATATGCCTCATCCCAGGAGCACAAAAGGGTGGTCATCTTCCATTTTGCAAAAGAAACTCATGCTTGGGTTTCCAGCAACTTACAGACAGCCTGTGGGTGTGGCAGCGTAGACAGGAGCAGGTCGGGCTGGCTCCGAGAGCCACGCACGGTCACTCCATACCTCAAGCTCAACGTCTCTCAAACTCAACGTCTCCCTCACACCTCCTGCCCACCACCACCCAGAGGCTGCCAAAGGAAAGGTCAGAAAGGGGAAATGTCTTGCCTTTGGCCACCCTGTTAGCCACAGCACTCCACCGTGTATCCCCACCGTGTATCCACCATGTAACCCAACACAACTGGTACCTACCAGTGACCTGAGAGCTACTCGGGAAGGAAGGGGAGTAGAGGGGAGGGAAGGAAAGGGAAGTCCTCAAGAAGAGGGCCTCATCCTGTAGCATTCATATCCGACCTAGCACTGGGCATGGTGCCCTGGCAAGCAAGACGTCTATGCCGCAACAGAGGCAAAGCCTGCACTCTGGCTCTGAATCCCAGCTCCACCATTTCCCAGCATGTAACTCTGGGCAGCTTCCTTCATTTTCTGGGTCTAAGTTCCCTCACCTACAAAACAGGACCAATAGTCCTACCCGGCTGGCTTTGTATCAAGAGCATAGCACATGAGGATGTATATCGTACCTAATACATTTATTTCCTCACCTGCAGTGGGTACTCAAAACTATGGCTGTTGATTACCAGAGTCCATCCATAAATGTTTTATTGAAATAGTAAATGCATAACCCAAGTCTGATTAGATTTGGATTTCCAGAAGCCCAATCCAGTGGTCACTCTACAATAACACAGGGTCTCTTCTTTCCAAACTCCAAACCATGGTGTGCCTGCCATAGCCACACTTGTCAGGCTACACACCAGCAAGGGCCCCTGAGACCTGAATATCAGATATCTGGCTGGAGGCTTCAGCAGGTCTTCAACACCATGGCCGGCAGTTCCTAAAAGCTAAGGCTGGTGCATGAACGAGCTGATCATGATGGCAGCTTTATAACACGCACCTGACAGATGGCACGTTGACAGTGAGGGGAGCTTCTCTAGGCTGGGACAGAGAATGGCAAATCAACCATCACCGGAGCAAGGCTCTTCCAGCAGAGCTGTGAGGCACTGGTTAGAAAGCTGATGACCGGCTGTAATCTTGAACAGTTAGGTTAATTAAAAGCTGCATCTTTATCAAGCAACACTTCCCAGGGAGAGAGAGGAGGGAGAAACACGCAAGTGGAGAGGGAGGCCGCAGACAGGGGACCCTCTCCCCAGAAGCCCAGCGTGACCTTCAGGACTCCAGACAGGACCCAGAGAAACCCTGTTGCCCTTTATGTGCCATGAAAAATCAACCCCCACCAAAGAAAACCACTTTCTCATACTCATGGAGAAATACTTGCAAAATTTATTAAAGGGCATGACGTGCTAGACACCTGAAATGAGCCAAGTAGAGGAACTGAGAAGAGGGTCTTGGGAGAGCAGAAAATTTTAAGTGCGATGCTCAGCATCAGCCTTGCCTTGTGGAGAAGGTTCTAATTCAGCAAAGACCTGAAAGAGATGAGGGCTTCAGCCTAGTAGATAACCAGGGAGGAGCATTTCAGGAAGAGTGGTACCTCTCCCAGGTGCAGACAAAGCCTGCGCTCTGGGTTTGAATTCTAGCTCCACCACTTCCCAGCATGTAACTCTGGACAACTTCCTTCATTTTTGGGTCTACTTTCCCTCACCTGCAAAGCAGGACCAACGGTACTATCTGGTTGGCTCTGTATCAAGAGCATACCACGTGAGGGAGGGCGCACATCCCACCTAGTACATCTCCTCACTTGGAGAGGGACTCAGAAATATGACTGCTCATTACCAGAGTCCACCCATAAGTGTTTGAAATAAGGAATGCACAAACTAAGCCTCCACAAAGACAGTAAATTAGCAGCGTGCCCACATATTCCTTCAATAGCTAAAATACACAGGGGCTGAGTGTTGGAGGGAGGAGAGGAGACAGGGAGGTAAGTGGGAGGGGATAAGGTTATGGAGAGCCTTTCAGGCCATTGTAAAAACTTTAGATTTTACGCTGAGCAGCTAAGGAGCCACTGCAGAGAAATGATATATTTCACTTAGATGTTAACAAGATCCCTCCAGCCACATGTTGAAAACAAAACAGACTGCAGACAGAAAAGCTGGAGACATGGAACCCAGTTAGGAAATTATTGCAATAATCCAAGTGAGTGCGAATGGTGACCTGAATCCGTGAAAAGAAGGTAAGAAGTAGCTGCTTCCAAATACATTTTAGAGATAGAGAAACCAGAATTCTTGAGGAATAGGTATGAAGTTGAACAGAATGGTAAAGAATCACTCCAAGGTATCTGGCTTAAGCAACTGGAAGGATAAAGTTGCCATCAACAAAGTCAGGGAAATTGTAAAGCAGGTTGGAAGTAAACTATCAGTCGCGTTGAGTGCAGGATGACTGGAAGACACTCAGGAGAGATACTGGGTAGGTAAGTGGAGAGGAGTGCCTGGAACTGAGAAAATGCAGACGCTGCCCTCGTCTGGTACTGACAGCCACGAGCATGCAGGAGACCACCGTGAGGAAGTGTGGAAGGAGGACTAGGACAGGGACGTGGACTGGACGTGAGACATTCCTATGCTGAGAAGTCAAGAAGAATGTGTCCTCGCAGCTCCTCCTGCAGCACCTCACAGTGCACAACCGGCTGGGCCAGCCGATCCAGCAGAGAGATGTGAAAACCTGTCCAGGTCATTGGTGTATGGCCAGAACAACGGCACAGGGCAGGGCAAAGACGCTCACCCAGGCCTTCAGGTTGCAGGTGGAGCTGTGTTGCAGTCAGAAGGGGAGGGACCTCCTCTACCCGGCTCCAGGTCTGGTTCTCGTGCACTGCTGCAGCGGTGCTGTAGTTGACAAAGTAAAGATACCTGCCCTGGTCCTCCGTGCAGCTGGCACTGTGTCACAGTCAGCAAAAGAGGAACACACACACCCCACCCCCACCAGGTCCTGAGTGCACAGCCGCAACAGTAACACGGTCCACAGGATGAGACGGCCCACTCGAGTCCTCCATGCACAGCCCTGCCACTGTCTGCAGGGTAAGGACGCCCACCTAGGTTCTTGTGCCAGTCACAGCTGTGCCCCAGTCCGTGGGGTAAGGACTCCCCCAGAGTAAGGACTCCCACCTGAGTCCTGGCTGCACAGCCTGTGTTGCCAGTCACAGGGTAATACACTCGCCTGCATCGTGGGTGCCCCGCCACAGCCCTGCCACAGTCTACAAGGTAAGAACGCCCGTCTGGGTCCCTAGTGTGAAGCCGCAGCTGTGCTGCTGTCCACAGGATAAAAATTCCTGGCTACAGACGTGCCACAGTCGGCAGGATAAGAATGCCCAGCTGGATCTTGGGATGCACAGCCCCATCTGTGCCGCAGTCCACAGGGTAAGAACATCGCCCTGGTCATTGGTACCCAGTCGCTGCTGAGCTGCTGTCCACAGGGTAAGAACGCCTGTCTGGGTGGGTCCTTGGTGCACAACCACAGCCGCGCTGCAGTCCGCAGAGTGAGGAGCCTGCCTGGGTCCTCCATACGCAGTCGTAGCTGTACCGCTGCTCCCAGGGTCATGACGCCTACCCAGGTCTTTAGTGCGTGGCTACAGACGTGCCGCAGTCCTACCGGGAAAGATGCCAGCTCATGTCCTCAATGAGCAGCTGCAGAATTGCCGCCGTCTGAAGGATAAGGCTGCCCACCAACATACGCAGTCGCACCCTTGCCGCAGTCCGCACAGTAAAGACGCTCACCAGGTCCTCCGCAGCCAACGGCAGGGTACTGTCACCCAGGTAGCTCTCAGTGCCGGCTTCAGCAGCACCGGGCAATCCGCAGGGTAAGGACGCCTGCCGGGATGCTCCGCAGCTATCTGCAGGGTAGTGAACGCTCATCTAGGTCTCAGTGCAGAGGCTTCAGCAGCGCTGAGATCGGCGAGGTAAAGAGCCCGCCCGGGTCCTCCGCAGCCATCCACAGCGGAGGACACTCAGCCTAGATCTCAGCGCGAGGCTTCAGCATTCCTGAGATCTCCAGAGCCACCCAGATCCGCCGCAGCCTACCACACGGGAAGACACCCAGCTAGGTCTCCGTGCGCGGCTTCAGCAGCGCCGCAATCCACAGGGTAAAGAGTCCGCCCAGGTCCTCCGCAGGCTTCCGCAGGGGAGGACACTCAGCGAGGTCTTCAAGCGCGGCTTCAGCAGCACCAGGAGATCCATAGGCTAAAAACGCCCCCCAGGGTTCTCCGCTGCCATCCGCAGGGCTGGGACACCCGGCTAGGTCTCAGTGTACACCTTCCAACTCCGCAGCACCACCTTCCACAGTACAATGACGCCCGCCCCCGCAGTATAATGACGCCCACCCGGGTTCTCCGCAGCCGTCCACTGGGTGGGGACCCCCAGTTAGGTCTCAGTGCATGGCTTCAGCATCCCCGCGATGCACAGAGTAATGACGCCTCCTCCCTCCGCTCATCCTCTGCAGCCGTCCGCAGAGGACACCAGCTAGGTCTCAGTGCGCAGCTGCAGCATTCCTGCTATGCACAAAGTAATGACGCCCACCCAGGTCCTCCGCAGCTGTCCGCAGGGGAAGACACCAGCTAGGTCTAAGTGCGCAGCTGCAGCAATCCCGCGATCCACAGAGTAATGACGCCCACCCAGATCCTCTGCAGCCGTACACAGGGGAGGACACCCAGCTAGGTCTCAGTGCGCAGCTACAGCACTCCCGCGATCCACAAAGTAACAACGTCCGCCCAGATCCTCCACAGCCGTGCACAGGGGAGGACACCCAGCTACGTCTCAGTGCGGGGCTTTAGCAGCGCTAGGCCATTCACAGGGTAAAGACGTCCACCAGAGTTCTCCATCGCCATCGCAGGGTAAGACACTCAGCTATGTCTCAGTGCGCAGCTGCACGAGTGCCGCACCCCGCAGGGTACTGACGCCCTCCATGATCCTCCGCAGCCTTCCGCAGGGGAGACACCCAGCTAGGTCTCTGCGCAGCTGCAGGAGTGCCGCAGTCCGCAGGGTACTAACGCTCTGCGGAATCTTCCGCAGCGTTCCGCACGGGAGACACCCAGCGAGGTCTCTGCGCAACTGCAGGAGTGCCGCAATCCGCAGGCTACTGACGCCCTCCAGAGTTCTCCGCAGCCTTCCGCAGGGGAGACACTAAGGTCTCAGCGAGCAGCTGCAGGAGTGCCGCAATCCGCAGGGTACTGAAGCCCACCTGGGTTCTCCGCAGCCTTCCACAGGGGAGGACGCACAGCTAGGTCTCAGTGAGCTGCTTCAGTATACCAGGATCCACAAAGTAATGACGTTCGCCCAGATCCCCCGCAGCCGTACGCAGGGAAGACACTCAGCTAGGTCTCAGTGCGCAGCTGCAGGAGTGCCGCAGTCTACAGGGTACTGACCCGCGCCCGGGTCCCCCACAGCCTTCTGCAAGGGAGACACCCAGCTAGGTTTCTACACAGCTGCAGGAGTGCCGCAATCCACAGGGTACTGACGCCCGCCCGGGTCTCCGCAGCCTTCCACAGGGTAGGAACACCCAGCTAGGTCTCAGTGCAGGGCTTCAGCATCCCCATGACGCGCAGGGTACTGACGCCCACCCTGATCCTCCGCAGCCTTCTCCAGGGGAGGACACCCAGCTAGGTCTCTGCGCAGCTGCAGGAGTGCCACAATCCTCAGGGTATTGACGCTCACCCAGGTCCTCCGCAGCTTTCCGCAGGGGAGATACCCAGCTAGGTCTCAGAGCGCGGCTTCAGCATCCCTGCGATGCGCAGGGTATTGACGCCCACCCGCGTCCTCCGCAGCCTAGAGCAGGGGACTGCGGAAGGAGTGCCGCAATCTTCGCGGTATTGACGCCAACCCAGGTCCTCTGCAGCCTTTCGAAGGGGACTGAGGAAGGACTGCCGCAATCTTCAGGGTACTGACGCCCACCCGGGTCCTCCGCAGCCTAGAGCAGGGGACTGCGGAAGGAGTGCCACAATCCTCAAGGTATTGACGCCCACCCAGGTCCTCTGCAGCCTTCCGCAGGGGAGATACGCAGCTAGGTCTCAGTGCGCAGCTTCAGCATCACCACAATCCGCAGGGTACTGACGCCCACCAAGGTCCTCCGCAGCCGTCAGCAGGGTAGGGACACCCAGCCATGTCTCAACGGATGCCTTCAGGAGTGCCGCAATTCACAGGGTATTGACGGTCACCCAGGTCTTCTACTGCTGTATGCAGGGTCGGGACACCCAGCTAGGTATCAGTTCGCGACTTCAGCCGCAACATGATCCGCGCAGTAAGGACGCCTGCCCGCCCAGGTCCTCCATGTACCGCTGCGGCTCTGGCGCAGATTGCAGCGTAAACACCCCTGGTCCCCCTGGTCGTACGTTCGGCCCCGCCCTCAGCCCCTCCCTTCCTGGGCACCATTGCGGCCTCCTTGTTGGCAGGGCTGTGCTTGCACCGGATCCGAAGCGGACTCTGCATTCAGGCTCACGCGCTCTGGAAGGGGAGGGCGCTGGAGATGAGGGCAGCCGTGCGTCTGCGAGCTGTGAAGGCTGTGCTTGCAACTGTAATCTCGCTCACGGGAGACAGGGCCCTGAGGATGACTCTGTGTCCTAGACTGCGGGTATTAACATGGGGCCTCTTCCGTGCCTTTCCGAGGCGAAAGCCTGGGTGGGTTCGGGGGCGTCAGCGCTAAAATCCTATAGGCTAAGTTCCAGGGCCTTCTCCCTTATTAACTAAAGGACTAGTAACAGCCTCAGAGCGCTCCCTGGAGGACCATTTGTGACGTACTAATTTCTAACAAAAAGTTAGTTGAAATTGAGAAATTTCCACCTTTTCATGTTTTTGTACATAGAGTGCTATTTGAACCATTTACGTTTTCTTATTCGTCCTTCTTCTTCTAGCCACAGGCCATCTTTTGGCCAGGCAGCTTTAGTCCAAATCAAAGTGAGCTTATTTTTTCTTTGAGACGGAGTCTCGCTCTGTCACCCAGGCTGGAGTGCAATGGTGCCATCTTGGCTCACTCCAACCTCTGCCTCCCAGATTCAACCGATTCTCCTGCCTCAGCCTCCCAAGTAGCTGAAACTACAGGTCCACACTACCATGCCTAATTTTTGTATTTGTACTAGAAATGGGATTTCACTATGTTGGCCAGGCTGGTCTTGAACTCCTGACCTCAGGTGATCCACCTGCCTCTGCCTCCCAAAGTGCTGGAATTACAGGCCTAAGCCACTGTGCCTGGCCATTAAAATAAGCATTTTAAAATACATTTTTAGGTGCTGATCACAGAGAAATATTTGAAAATTCTGGTTACTATGAACTTGGGTTGGTTTTATAGGATTTTCTTTCTTTCCTTTTTTTTTTTTTTTTTTTTGAGACGTAGTTTTGGTCTTGTCACCCAGGCTGGAGTGCAATGGTGCAATCTCGGCTCAGTACAACCTCCGCCTCCTGGGTTCAAGCGATTCTCCTGCCTCAGCCACCCAAGTAGCTGGGATTACAGGCATGCACCACCACATCCAGCAAATTTTTGTATTTTTAGTAGAGATAAGGTTTCACCATGTTGGCCAGGCTGGTCTCGAACTCCTGACCTCAGGTGATCCACCCACCTTGGCCTCCCAAAGTGCTGGGATTATAGGTGTAAGCCACCATGCCCAGCCTGGTTTTTTGTTTTGTTTTGTTTTTTGTTTGTTTTTTCTTTTTTTTTTTTTCTTTTTGGTAAATTTTGCTTCAGGAAAGGAATGTCTTCAGAGTTGGGAAAAATATTTATTTCATGATATTCTGGTATATCAGTATTTCAATTGCTATTTAGAATGTCTTATCCAGTTAAATATCAGATTGGCTACAGAAAATGCATATTGGAGAGTAGTTTGCTTTTTGTTCCATGTAGTTTTATATGCTGTTTTGTTGGTTTGTATTTGCCTAGTTACCAGAGTCCAAACTGTAACAATGTAGTTAAAACCAGTGATTGATGTAACTTATGATGCTTTGTAAGAGATAATAAATGTGGTATTTGGGGTTGTTGCTGTGATCACTAGTGCAACTCAAAATTATTGCTTTTCTCAAAGTTTGTAACACTCTGTGTTAACTTTAATTTTTAAAAATGTGTCGAATGTGTTTTCCTGACTACCCAGGTGGAAATGAAAGAAAGAGATGTAATAGACTCATGTGAATTTAATGGAAAATCTTAGACTAGGTCTCAGATAAATTGAAATTCTTATAAATGTCTTAAGTTGGTATTTGGCACATAGTGCTAGACAATAAATATTTGTCCAATAAATAAAATACCAGCCTCCCCCCACCACACACACACACACACACACACACACACACACACGCACACATAAGCATGCAGGCACACACACAGACATGGGGGAGGAGAAGACATAGTTTACCATGTTCTCTCCCACACACAACTTCCTCATTGGCTGGTCAACACACAACTCTTGGTTTGGTTTGGTTTGGACCTGCCTAGTTCACTGCTTACTTCTGTCTCTATCTTCTGATTAGAGTAGGTTGAAGGGAAGACAGAAGGAGAGAGACTGGAGAAGTGAGCAGAGACAAGTTTTTTAGGAGGGCGGCCTGCAAAGGCCAACAAGAATGGCAGTGTGGACTCAGAGTACACACAGCTGCCTCTTGCACCTGATGCTACTTGCTGTATGATTCTGGGCAAATACTTTCAAGTCCTGCCTCTCTCACTCTGTCCACCCCCAATGAGCGAGGGGCTGGGCAGGATAAAGTTCAACCTCCCACATGCCTGCAGCTCCCATTTTGAGGGCGTTGCAATGCTGAGTGTCTGAAGAGCCAGGATCATGTCTGACTTACGAAGATGAGGCACAATCCTGACCAAACAAGCACTCTGTGATGAAATGAAGGGATGCTAGAAAGCAGGATTCCACTAGCAGAAGGAGCATGAAAGACCTGCTGCTCCCCGCTCCCACAGCACAGACGAGAGGACCGAGGGATGGGAGGTAACAACAGAGGGTTAGCAGTAGGGTTTCCTCATACTCAGCCTGAGACGCCCCCCTTAATTACATCAGCGCTCTCTTCCAGACCCTCGGTGACAAGTGTTTAGGAGCTTCCCTTTCTCAGAAGCATTTTTAATGTAGCATTATCGGGGCAAATATCTACCTCCCTGTGCCTCAGTTTCCTCATCTGTAAACTAAGACTAGTAATAGGACCCACCTCGGAGAATTGTGAATATTAAATGACAGAACTCACGTGAGGCAGCGCCTCTCATCAGGGGCAATTCTGTCCCCAACCCCACCCGCAGGGGAGCTTTGGCAATATCTGGTTGACATTCTGGTTGGTACAAGTGATTGAGGCAGGAAAGGACCCTACTGGCCTCCAGTGGGTTGAAGTCAGGGATGCTACTAAACATCCTATATCCTGTAGCCCCCTCCAACAACAAAGAATTATCTAGAAAAAATGTCATAGTGCTGCTGTTGAAAAGTCCTGATATGAAATCTTAGAATAGTGCCTAGAATCTAATACGTAGCAATGAAGAATAGTTGATACCATATTACTAATGATACCATCATGACTACAAAGCACTCTCCTTAGCCATGATGCTATCTCAGCTGGTCTTCACAATGACTCTCTGAGATACACACTACTATTCTTTTTACAGATGAAGGTACTAAGAGGTCCTAAGACAAAATGTGACTAGCCAAGAGTTACCCAGCTAAGAAGAAACAGGATCAGGTCTTGAACCTGGGCAGCCCAACTCCTGTGTTCTTTCCACCATTCCACCCTCCCACCTGGGAGAGAGAGGCAGTGTATACCAACAGCTGATTCCTGAGCAACAGAAATACGTGTTTTTGAGCATATCAATGAAGATATCTGAATAAATAATTTATTGGCATGCATCTCTAAATCCAGACGCTGGACCATCCCTTTGCTTCTTATGTTTATTCATTCACTCAGCAGTTACTTAGCACTTATCCTGGGTACCAAGCATTGTACCATATGCCAGGCTGGAGATGCAGGGATGAAACTGTCTCCTGGGAGGGCAGATCTGTAAACAAAGAATGACAGTAGAATACATGTGCCACACTGTATGCCAGGGCTGTCGGCTATAAGCATAGAGCTACGGAGCCAGAGGAAAGACCTCTGCAACAGGCTGAACGGAACCCGGAGGGCTCCCCGCTCTGCAATGGGTCTTGAAGAATGAGGCATTTTTCTAAGATCAATGAAGAAAGATGTTCTCGGAAGGGAGAAATATGAGGCAACATGGAATATCTTCAGGAATAAAGATGACTGAGACCCTGAGATCTCTGAGACACTCACAGGCCCGTGCAATAGTTGGATATCTAAGTGGGCACTCACGATCTTAGACAAATAATATGCAAGTAGTATGATGGCAGGATGGGGGGAGCTGTGAACTAGCTAGGGAAACAGATGAAAGAGGCCAAGTTTCTCCTGATGTTTTCAGCCACGGTCTGAAATGCAGCGGCTCTGAGGCAGGGAGAAGACAACGCAGGTGGCAGGAATGCTGCGCCACACACAGGTGCTGTGAAAAGCTATGACACACGCCCTCCTGGGGGTGCCATTCCCCCAGCCCAGGCACCAGGCCTGGACTAGCTGTAGTTACCCAGCTAAAAGAAGAACAGTTCACACCGACAAGGGTACTTCTTAAACATCCTTCTTGTGATTAGGACATTTCCCAGAGTCGCCGCGAATTGAAGCCTCACTTCCTCTTTCTAACCCTTTTAGAAACAGCGTTAATGACGACATTTAACGACATGGAGCTCCCTGAGTTGACTCTGCCTCCGCTTGCCCCCTCGGCCTGTCATCCATGCTGCATCATGGCAGGGTCCCACTCAGCAGCAGCCCTGACTGCCTGGCTCCCGGGACGGCCCAAACGTACTCAGCCACCACTTGGCCCGCTCCAGCCACCTGCCCCCAGGACTGAAGGTTATGCAGATACACAGACCTAGTCCATCCGCTTCCACCCTCCCCCAGGTCTCCCCTTTCCAACCCCAGCTCATAAAGTCCAAGGTTCCTGTTTCTTACTGTGATTAGCAGCATATCATTATCATTAGGGGCCTCACCCAGAGGCCTCATCTCAAGGAAAATGGCGGCTGTGCTCAACCAGTGGTTGACACATAATAAATGCTCTATAAATATATGGCAAATTGATGGATGAATTGGTAATTTATTCTGAACAGTCAGTACTTCTCTTGAGACTTCAGCTAACGCTGTTGAATCTGTCTCCCCTGGTTATCCAGTTTGATTCCCTGCGCTGGTCGGATGGTTCCTTCCTGGCCACAGTCCAGTGTCTTTCTTCTTGGAACTACTGGGCCTCCTTATTGTCAAGAGAGAAAAAAATAACTATACTTCATAAAGACATCTGCTTAGGAGAGAAAACAGAGCACCATGTGTATAAACCCTCCTGACGTGCCCTATCTTTTCACGCTTCCCTCCATTTGAGCACCCTGTGGACCTTCCTGGAATGAGCTCCATCTACCCTTCTCTTGCCCACCTGGTAAACACCTCGTCTCCTCCAAGATCTAGCGGTACCTCCTCTGTGAAGCCTTTCCTCAGCTCGTTCTCCCTGCCCTCTTTATGTCTCCTCTGGGACACTTTCTTTTTGTCTTTAATCGCATCTTCATTACCTAACTCACCCTATGGGGGGAGGCTCCAGGAAGGAGAGAGACTGCATGCAGTCTGAATCGCAGACCACCAGAGGGTCTGTCCTCAGTGACAGAGGGCCAGCGGGCAGCACTTCCAGGCTGGCCACTCCATCATAGGAGACCTCGTGTGGCAGAAGGGTCTGTCTCTCATCTTTCCTTAAAAGCAGAAAGGACGAGAACGAGCGATGAAAGGTCCAAGCCTATCCAAAGAGCTAAATCACCAAGTCAAATGTGGATTTTGTAATGATGAATTAAAAAAAAAAAAAAAAGTCTGGTGCTCAGATCAAAAAGCAACACCAACGACAAAGTGCTGGATGATGAATCACACAGGGCTCAGCTCAACCTTCAGAACAAAGGCAAGGTCAGTGTTGCCAGGACGAGAGCCTCTCCGCCTGTTTCCTCGTTCAGCACCTGAACAACAGCCATCAGATCGTGCCATCAGAGCGGAGGCCCCCGGTCCCAAAGAATCTACACTAGGTTCACAATTTTGTGTCAGACAGTCATTCACAGAAAAGCCAGAAAAGTTGCTGACAGGTGCCTAGGAAACTGATTTTGGCTGAAGATCAAAAAGAATTTCCCAACTGTCAGTTATCCCAAAACTAGACAAGATGCCTGAGAGGGGACTGCCAGTTCCTAGGCAAGTTCACACAACATCAGTCACTGAGGAATGGAGGTCAAGCCAGGCCTCGCCAAGATGCCCACAGGGTGAGTGGATGTCACAGCCTATGGGCTGCTGGGATGGTCATTCAAAGCAACTACACATGGAGCGGGCAGACTGTGAACACCAGCTGTGTTCTTGGTCATGGGGGAGCAGGGGGGCAGTGAGGTAGGACACAGAAACACAAGCTTTGGAGCAAGAGAAACGGACTCCAGGTCTTTTACTGACCAGCTCTGTGACCTTGAAAAGGCCATTTCACCTCTGAGACTCAAATTCTTCCCATGAAAAAGGAGGATAATGCCGACCTCAAACGTATTGTTATAAGAATGAAGCAAGATAGCCTATATAAGGGCTTGAACAGTGCCAAGCTCCACAGAGATACTCAGAAACACAGATCCCTTTCCTGTTTTTCTCCTTGAGTAGTACTGATCTTTACATCCCTGGCAATTAGCAAAGTGCCTGGCACATAATACAGTCTTTTTTTTTTTTTTTTTTTTTTTTTGAGACGGAGTCTCGCTCTGTCGCCCAGGCTGCAGTGCAGTGGCGCGATCTCGGCTCACTGCAAGCTCTGCCTCCTGGGTTCACGCCATTCTCCTGCCTCAGCCTCCCAAGTAGCTGGGACTACAGGCGCCCGCCACCACGCCCGGCTAATTTTTTGTATTTTTAGTAGAGACGGGGTTTCACCGTGTTAGCCAGGATGATCTCAATCTCCTGACCTCGTGATCCGCCCACCTAGGCCTCCCAAAGTGCTGGGATTACAGGCGTGAGCCACCCACATAATACAGTCTTAATAAACATTTGCAAACGTCCACATTTTAGTGGCAACTCTGTTCAAAATAGGAGTTCGGATCCTGAGCTCCATGAGCACCAGGAGTCTAAGAATCTCCAGACATTGAGAGGAGATTTTGCGCATGTGTCCTTTCTTTTGAGGGAATGATCCATGACTTTAAATTGGAGATTCAAAGAAGTCCTTGGCCAAAAATACAGCAAGGACCACCGTACTACAGGCATTGAAACCACCACCAGGAGCATATCCTTCTTCTCCTCCCTTCTACTCTGCTTTCAAGTCCTGGTTCAATTCAAATCCCCTCCTCTGAAGTCTCAGAGCACTTACTGTCTGTACAAGGTCTTAGTAATTATGAAATCTCAGATCCACAGGAAGGTAGAAATGGAAGGCTTTTTACGGTCATTCCTTTGTTTATTCGCTTACTAAGTATTCAGTTCAGCTCCTCCAGTGCACCAGGCATGGTGCTTTATGCTAAGACCAGAACATCAAGTAAAATGGAACAGTCCCCGCCCTCAAGACAACAACAAAGATAAAACTAAGTAACTGGATAACTGTCATTGTAAGAGAACCGAAGGATGCTATGAAAGGGGCATGTAGCCAAGCCGTCCAGAATTGGAGGCAAATATTGCCGTGGGAGTGGCCCTCGTTTCCAGCAATGCCTCTCAGAAGTGACACCTGAGAATGGAGGAGGAGGCAGCCAAGTGCAAGGGCAAAGAGGAATGGTGCCTCAGGCAGTAGGTAAGCATGGCCAAGGCTTACAGGCGAGAGCATGGGAATCATTTCCCTGTGGCCAGGGCACAAGACAGCCATGAGAAGAGCTGAGGCAAGACTGGCCAAGGGTGTGGGCTTTATTCTAAGGGAGATGGGAAGGCATGCATGACACACTCTGACTGGGGGTCACGGAGGCAGCACAGAGACTCAATCTGTGCAGGGCAGAGAGGAGTGAAACATTTAAAGTCTGGCAGTTTGCATCTTGCCCACAATTTAGGCTAGGAAGAGCAAGTACGAGGCTCTTGGTTTTCAAAATGTGTGTGGTGGGGGTGGGGGTGGGGTGGGGTGTAGGGGGATGAGACAGACAGACACGCACACATATATGCATGTAGATATGAGGATACATGTGTTTACATATAGACAGGCTATCCTCTGGGTGATATCCGAACTCAAAATTCACTGATTCATAAATCTGTGGAGGATGAATAGAGGAGAGGTGGGGGCAGGGGGTTCAGAATTTCCCAGTACAATCCTCTGTTTCCAAATAAGGAAACTGAGTCCTAGAGAAGGTAAATAGCCAACTATATAATTATCAAACAAGTCTCTTAGTTATTTGGAAAACCAGAATCAGAAGCCAAACTGCAGATGCCCAGCCCTGCGCCCGCAGCCACTAGGGGCACAGCCCTTCATCACGTTATCTTAGATCCCTGGCAGCCTTTCAGAGTGGATGGGCAACACTTGCTCAATTCTGATGAGCTAGTTTGGTCTTTCATCCCCAACCTAGTCACATAGAAGCTCTGCACAATTCCCAGGACAGTGCCTGACACAGAGAAGGCGTTTAAAGCGACGTGTCCTTTTGACTTTACAGCATTTTGGTAGCACAAAGCTCTCCCCCCTTGCCCAGGGCCCACCCAGCCCCCACATCTACTCCTACCCTCAGGCCTCCCAGGGGCATACGACCAGGAAGATAAGTTGAAAGGATGAAGCCTGTTTGAAGGGTGGTTGTCAGACTCCCCCACCTTAGAAGAGCATCGTCCTCATGGTGTTTTTTATTGGGTTTGTTCTCTGTTGTGTCCCAGTGCCTAGAAGAACATGTGGTATGCAGAAGGCCCTCAGCAAGTATGCAGGGAATTAACTGGCCAGATGTTCCTCATGACCCATCCAGTTAATATTTGGCTTCAGCCAGAGCAGCGTGACATTTATCTGTTATGTATTTGGGGGATCTGTGAAGGTTTCACTTGAAGCAATATCCTATGACTAAGAATAGATTGAAAACCACTATCCAGAGGGGAGATATTTTTTTTCTTTTCCTTATTTCAAGAAGCCTTTTTACTTACTGAAAAACAGTGCAATATAAATGGAGTTTCCAAAAACCAAAACAGAGGTAATTTATAACTACCCAAAATACTTTACTTTTCCTTTCCAATTCTGAAACAAATGTGATTCCAAAATGCCTCTAGGTACATGTTCAGATTTTATAAAAATTATATAATGAAAGCGATGCCTCAGAAGCAAAGGGAAGGCGAGGTCGACACAAGCCTCTCGCCGTCCGTGGGCCGAGCACAGAGACAAATGGAGGCCCCCCTACCTGCTAAGCGCCAGGAGGACAACCCGAGTGATCCCAGGACATTCTGAGATGGGGAGGGGGCACTAATAATAACTACTCCAGGCCAGTATGAACAAGGCCTGTCTCGGACAAACTGGGGCATAGGGCACTCTGGTAATAACCAGCAGGAGGTAATTAAATGCAAGGTCACCACTGGTCAAAATGGATGATGATCATCTAAGGAGAGTCAAGTCCTAGCAAAATATGATTGCCACTCAAAAATACGCAGAGAAAACAGACCATGTGGCACAGTGAAACAAACATATCTGGGTCTAAATTCCAGGCCTGCCATTTACTAGCTGCATGACCTTGAAAAAAATACTATACAATTTACCCCTCAGGGTTCAGGATTAAATAAGAAAAAAATATATATGAGTGTAATCTACTGCACCCTACTGTATTCAGAGGGTTGTGGGTATAGTGAGAGGCAGCTAAGAGTCGATGGTGCCTTCCCATTCTACCCTGTCAAAAACTGAGGAATATGGGGCAAGCTATTGAACCTCTCAAAAAATTCCTTTCCTCATTTGCCAACCAATAACCTCTCCCACCTGACAGCATCAAAACAGAAGGCAGACACAGCCCAGTGTTTTACCCTGGGCCACCCAGGCCAGCCTGCCTGTTTCCTGGTCTGATGAACACTGAGGAAGGTCAACAGAGGCTGGGGAGACTGGGCTTTGAAGCCTTGTAAAAATTAATTACACTTAAATCCTTCATGCTGAACATGTTCTGTATGCTCTTCCTGATCTGCTTCCACCCTGTGCTGTGTTGCAAGAGGCAGACTCAGGTGACAGCATCAATAGGCTCTGCATGCCCCTGAGCTTCTGGCCGGGCTCAGCCCATGGGAGGCCCCAGATGAGACAGCGGAGAGTAGGGCCGCAGCGGTTGCTCCCCTGACCCCAGACTGCCAGGCTCTGCTCTGCTCTGCTCTGCTCTTCCCAAAGAGCCCAGCTGCCCTCTGGCAGCAGCTCCCCCATGCACCCCCTGCACCCGCCCCCCCCCTGCACCCCCGGTAGCAGCTCCCCCCAAGCTCCCCCTGCAGCAGCTCCCCACTTATTTGGGTAACTGCTTCCTCTTGTCCTTCTACCTGGAGTGTCCAAAGCCCCCAGCTGCTGCTAGCCCCAGACTGCTTCCCATGCCTCCTGGGTTTCCCTTCACCACCCAGGCCCTTGGAAAGTCCCCTTTATTCAACTGTCCCCAGTTACCCCTCTGAGTGTGCTGCCTGTTTCCTGTGGGGACCCTGACTGATACATCCATTAAAAGCCCCTTTCTTTTTCAGTTACTCCTCAGTTTGGGCCTTAAGCCTGGCACATGCTGACCAGATTCCCTGAGGCTCAGGTGAGGTCAGCTCCTCCTACCAGGCAAACTCAGAGGTCATCACCTTCAAGACACCCATCCAGACTCTTCTCCACCTGCCTCTGCCCAGGCTGGCCTCAACACCTTGGCTGCCAGCTCCATGAGCACCCTAACCCCATGCGGTGCTCCTTGGTCACTTACTGTCGCTGCCTCTGGAACATGCTGGGGGGAAGCAAGAGCACAGAGAACAATGTACATCCCCCGCTCCCAGCCCCCTACCTAACAGCACCTGGAACGAGGTGGGCACTCAGCGACAGCTGCACTGATGCCCGTGAGCAGAGCGAGACACCCAGAGCAGGTCTCCCTAAGATACAAACCTGGGTGCATATGCTCACGTTTCTCAGGGATGAGAGTCATTCGTTCATTAAAAGAGTCCCAATGTATGTATGAGAACAACATAGAACTTTCCTTCAAAATGGAGGTAAAACGGAAAGGAAAGACACTGACAGCAGGATTTGCGACTCGCTGTTAAGAACAAGGCAAGATACTTTGTCCTGAAAAAGGGATCGGTGTGATTAACATACAGAAAACAGTGGGCAGATAAAACTCCTTAAAATATTTACGACTTTCGAGTGATTCTGAAAAGAAGCAAGCTCTCCCTGTATGCGCCAGCACACTCCATCAACGGGGACATTTTAATAAGGTGACTCCTGCAGGAGGCTCAGGCGCAGGCGCCACGGCAGGACTTGGTGGTATGTTTCATAAAATATTCACAGCTTTCTCGAGAAAAGAACATCTTTGGGTAGCCCTTCTCCTTCATCAACTTGGCCATTTTCATAAACAGAGGAGGAATAATAAAACTGACATATCAACGGGAAGCTTCGGCTCGCCTTGCCTCGGGCACGAGGAGAGTAATGGAGAATTCCAGATGATGGTGGGACAGGTGTAGGAGAGTAATGGAGAATTCCAGACGATGATGGGACAGGTGCGAGTAATGGAGAATTCCAGATGATGGTGGGACAGGGGCGAGGAGAGTAATGGAAAATTCCAGAGGACAGTGGGACAGGTGCGAGGAGAGTAATGGAGAATTCCAGATGATAGTGGGACAGGTGCGAGGAGAGTAATGGAGAATTCCAGATGATGGTGGGACAGGTGCGAGGAGAGTAATGGAGAATTCCAGATGATGGTGGGACAGGTGCGAGGAGAGTAATGGAGAATTCCAGACGACAGTGGGACAAGTGCGAGGAGAGTAATGGAGAAGTCCAGATAATGGTCGGAACTCCTGACCACCAGTAAGCCTCCATTTCATGTCGGGCACTGGGCTGGGCACTGGAGATGCATGATTTTTCATCCTCTCAAGACATCTATGAGCTGTCCCCATCTTTACAGAAGAAACCGCAGTTCGAGCCGGTGGGTTCATCGTTGTCTCCTAGTCTCATAACATCCTGTCAGATAGAATGGCCACATTCACAGGTGAAGACATTCTGCTTAGAGGCCCCACTTTTAATAGGTGGCCTTGCAGATCATGAGCTGCAATTCAAACCCAGGTCTGTCTGACCTGGGGGCTTGCACATCATGCTATATCCTAGACGTATCCTATTTTTTAAATTCCTTTTCTTTTTTTGAAGTGGAGTCTCGCTCTGTCACCCAGTCTGAAGTGCAGTGGCGCAATCTCAGCTCACTGCAACCTCCGCCTCCTGGTTCAAGGGCTTCTCCTCCCTCAGCCTCCTGAGTAGCTGGGACTACAGGCATGAGCCACTGCACCCAGCCTAAATTCCTCTTTTCTTGACATCAAAAAAAAAAAAAATTCTTCCACATAATTTTTCCTTTGCTTACTTATATATGAGAGAGCAGTTGGGAACTTCAGGGGTTGGAAATATGTCTAGTATTATTTGGGGAGCAGAGAGATGGGTGAAGAAAGGAAAGAGCACAGGCCCAGCAGTGACTTATGTCCTATGAAGTTTTGACAAATAGAACATAGTCCCCTGGACAGAGGGTGCTTCATTTCAGGGAGAATGACACGAGCAGCGCCATCCCAGGCAGCATGTGCTGCGTCACGGGGAGGCTGAAGCCTGCTCTCAAACTCATAGCGGCAGGGACGGTATTTCCAGCAGGACCATCAGGAAAGTGTCCAGAAGCAGGCAGCACAGAAGGTGGGCCTTTGAGAATGAAATGACACAGATGTTTGCCATCACTTACCATGGTAGGATAAACTGTTTTAAAACAGCAAAAAGGTCGGGTGGTGATTTCTGTGTTAGGGATGGGGAGAGAGACCACCCTTTCCTAGCTTCAGGGTTGCAGGAGCAGGCACCTGCCTGGCCACTCACTGCTCAGAGGGAGTCCTGGGCGTGGAGAAGTCAGGGAGGAGACACCAGGCAGACTCAGCAGGGACCCTCCACTGTGAACCTGGGCTCTGCCTGTCTGTAGGAAGCAACTTCCACTTCCTACGCCCCAAGTCACAAAGAGGCAGGTTCCTCAAGTTTTGGGGGATAAGTTCAACTCCAGGGAGTCTCCACAAGCCCACATGAGTAGAACTGATAAACTGAATTCTCCACTGCCAACTTGATGAGTGGTGCATACGGAGTTTTCACCTCCCAACCTTTAATTGGCCCTCAACTCAAAAGACCCTCTACATGTCCACGTTAGAGTCCCTGACACAATCAAAGCTTGTGCAGCCGCACCCACGCTTCCCACTCGATCGGAAGGTCAGGCCCGCTCATCTGCGGAACTTCTGGCTCATTTACGTAAGAGCTGCCTCGAAGTCTCTGATCAGAATTGATTGCTTCCATAATCCCTCCCTAAGCCCTTCCTTTGAGTGAGGTGGCCTCTTGCATACTTCAGCAGCACCCAGTATACACCTCCAGTAGCATGGCTGGTAGCTGGTCTGAGCTCCTCACAAAACTCACTCTGCTTGCGAGCGGGGACTGTTATTCCTGTTTCCAGTCCCCTCACCTAGACTAACCTCCAGGTCAGAAGGCACTCCTTACATTTGAGGAGTAAATGGAACACCACCCCCAGGCCATATATCCAGCGAGCCAGTCAACAATGAATGCCTCTATGTGCCTAGTGATGGGTTCATGAGGACGAAAAGGACTGAAGAAAAAAAAAAAAAAGAAAACCTCCCAAAAGAAAATATTCCTAACAGCAACTGCCGACGTTGCAAAAGACACATGGTACTTTAGGGCCATGCAGTCCAAAGTAGAAATCTGATATCATAATGTCATTAATTTGACTGTTCTCATCGACAAAAATTTGAATTAAGCTTGATCAGAAAGATGACATTAATGTAGCCATCCTTGGCACTTTATGGTAAAATCTTTAATCCCAGCACGGGATGGAATCATAATAGGACCATCCGTCACTGATGCAATCATTTTATAATTGCTTTTAGGCCCTGGGTCATTACATCCAAGACTTAAAGACAAAGAAGGAGGAAAGAGGTGAAGTGCCTGTGATTAGGAGAGCAAATACGTGGCACGTGAGGAGGAAGCATACGGGAGCGGGAGGGAGAACCGCAAAGCCTCCTCGGAAACAGAAAAAGTTTCTGCAAGAGGAAGGAAGTAAAAGGAGCCAAGAGACAAGAGGAGGGAGGGAATTGTCGATGATCCGGAATATGTGAGTAATAACACAGGACTCAATGAAAACGATGCAATATCCACAGAATAATACATTCAATTAAGTTCAATCAAGAGTCCGACTACCTCCTGAGAGCTGGGTCTGTGCTAGACCATGGAAGGAAAGAGAAGAATAAAGCAGGACACTTCCTGACTGAAGGAAGCCCACAGTGTAAGCAAAGTACAACTGCAGGTAATAACTGACAATAGAGCGTGCTAACTGAAGCAATAAAAAGTGCAGCCACGGGGAATCGGCTCCAGGAACCCCACAGACACTGAAATCCTTGATTCTCGAGTTCTGGTGTAAAATGGCACAGTATTTGCATGTCACTTACCCATATCCTCCCGTGTACTTTAAATCATCTCTAGGTTACTTACGACCTAATACAATGTAAGTGCTTCATAAACAGTTGTTATAATGGTTTTTTTTGTTTGTTTGTTTGTTTTTGATGAAGTCTCGCTCTGTCACCCAGGCTGGAGTGCAGTGGCGTTATCTCGGCTCACTGCAACCTCTGCCTCCCAGGTTCAAGCAATTCTCTGCCTCAGCCTCCGAGTAGCTGGGATTACAGGTTCCTGACACCACACCTGGCGAATTTTTTTGTATTTTTAGTAGAGACGGGGTTTCACCATCTTGGCCAGGCTGGTCTTGAACTCCTGACCTCATGATCCACCAGCCTTGGCCTCCCAAAGTGCTGGGATTACAGGCATGAGCCACCGCACCTGGCCATTATACTGTATTTTTTTGGTTGTATTTTTTTTTCCTCCAAATATTTTCAACCTACGGTTGCCTGAATCTAAGGATGTGGAACCAGCGGATGCAGTAAGGCCCAGCTGTAGAGTGAATGCACAGAGCAGGGGCTGGATAATCACCTGGGAGAAGCAGCCTGGCAAAGGGGAGAGCATACAGCCCTTGGAACCAGATTTGGGCTTAAAGGCTTATTCCACACTTACGGGCTATGGGACACTGAGGATGCTGTGCCCGGGGCCCTTGTTCTCCTTCCAAGGGCCAGTAATAGTCACCCTCCAAGGGACAGTGTGACAAGCGAATGTGACAGTGCTCGTGAACACCTACAAGACCACCTGGCGCACAGCAGGTGTGGATTATGATTATTATTGGGGGAAGGAAAGACTGCATAGAAGGCAGTGCCTGAGCACAGATCAGAAGGAGCTCACGAGCATAAAAGGTGACGAAGGCTGTTCCCAGCAAAGGGGGCAGCAAGCACCTGGCAAAGAGGTGTGACAAAGAACAGTGAGCCCAGGAACAGCACGCAGGACATGAGGGGTCAGGGGAGAGGCAGGGGCAGGGTGTGTGTCTGTCTGATGGGCTAAGGGGGTAAATTTTTTATTCTTAAGGCAATGAGGAATAATGAAAAGGTATAAAGTAGGGTGAGATGTGATCGTACCAGCATTATAGAAAGATCATGCTGGCAGCTATCTGGAAGGTGGACAGGGTTTATTTTGTACCTGTTAAAAGAATCCACGGCCAACTTTCGGAGGCAGGAAATTCATACCTAAAAGTAACGATTATCACTCCCCTAGAGGCACTAATTCTACATGTGACATGTTCTCTCCTAGTGAAATTTCAGACGAATCCAGTTAAGCAGCCAACTAAGCACTCATTTTTTTCCTTTGAGAGAAGGTAAGACTTGTACAGAACCTGAGGGAAGACGATGAGTCATTTGTTTGGCATTGCCGTTATTTTATTGATGCTGATGCCTATAATTTACAAATTTTAGGGGACCATTTTAAAGAGTCACATATATCTCTCTAGCACTAAAATTGATTCATGATGCTATTGTGTTTTAAAGACAACAAATGCTTGCTGTGGTTTTGAGTAGAAGTTACCCCAGGCGCTGCTCAGGTCTGGGGTACACCCTTCTGGCAGCAGCTGACAAGCTAGAGAGAAGAGATCCATGGTTTCTCAGTCCAAAGGTACCCTAGAGGTTCCCTACAGGTGGGGCAGCAGCAATGGCGGGGCTGAGTAGGCAGAGTTCAGGCTCTCCCACACCAACCACCCAGATGCAGCCACAGCAACCGGTCACAGGCTGGATCCACACAAATAGGAGGAGGAGATGTCCTCTCACCTGAAGTTCTAACACTGCCCCATTCTGACCCTCGAGCCAGTGGGGTACTGTGGGAAGAGAAGGGTCTTTGGAGTCTGAGAGTCTTACTGACTTAACTATGCACATCATTTTGACACACTAAGACTCAGTTTCTCCATCTGTAAAGTGAAGATAATATGTTCTTTGTAGACTGGTGTTAAGGATAAAAATGAGATGATACATGCAAAGTGCTCACCACACAGTAGGCATGTCTTAGTCTATTTTGTGCTGCTGTAATAGAATACCTAAGACTGGGTAATTTATAAGGAAACAGCAATAAGGTAATTTATAAGGAGCAACTGGCTCACAGTTCTGGAGGCTGGGAAGTCCAAGATCAAGGCTTTAGCAGGTGATGAGAGCCTGGTTTCTCTGCTTGCAAGATGGTACCTTGCGTACTACATCCTCTGGAGAAGGACACGCTGGTTCCTCACATGACAGGAAGACAGAAGGGCCAAGAGAGCCCACTCCCCAAAGCTCTTTTATAAAAGCATTATGCCCACTCATGAGAGTGGAGCCCTCATGCCCTAATCACCTCTTAAAGGTCCCATCTCTTAACATTATTATATTGGCAATTCAATCTCAACATGAGTTTTGGAGAGGACAAACATTCAAACCATAGCAAGGCATATGATGGCAGCTTTTATTTAGTGCTAAGCAGTGAAAAAAATAAACATAGGAAGTGAGTGAGCCTCTAACATGCTGCGTAACAGAACTCACTGAGCAGCAAAAGTAAGCTTGATGTTTTTTTCTCTTAAAGAGAATTTGGAAAATAAATTCTGATTCATCACTACAGTTACAAGATACAACATCAAATGCACATTGTCTAGAAAATAAAAAACAGATTTCTCTCAAGCTAAAGAGCTTCAAAGACCAACAGTGCATTTGTAAGTTACCTCTCATAACTGAACTATACCATTTACCTGCAACCACTAGGAATTTGAAATCATAACTGTGTAACTAATTTAGAGCTTACAAAGTCCATACAAATATATTTTCTCATTTACACCTCATAAACTCTATGAGATGGTCACTATTAATCCCATTTAAATCAGAAACCAAGATTTGCTCCAGGTAAAGCTCCATGAGATGCACGTGGGTGGTGCTTTGATACCGAGGAGTGAGACCCCAGTGGCTACAGCACACACAGAACAGCCCAGCCACCTGGAATGGGAACCGGACAGGAAGTTCACCGAAGTCCAGCTAGAACAAAGCAACTACTGCAACACACACTTTACCCCCGGAATGTAGGTAGCACCTGCCATTACAGGTGATTAGCAAATGTTTAACGAATGAACGTCTATCATTTCAACTGTTATGGCCTTCAAGTGGCTCCAGAGATTCCAGGTTAGTAGTCAAAGGATTCAGTAACATCTGAGTACCTTAGTGGACACCCTGTGAAGTCTCTTCCTAGCCCACAATGGTCTCCTTCTTTGGGAACTGTCGTCTGTGCACAGGAAAGGCCTCTGGTAGCCATGTCTGTTACTAAGGGGCTCAGGTCCCACTGGCCCCAGGTGGCAGGACCAGAGAAGGACACATAATAGAAGCTGGGCCAAGAAGATGCCTCCACCTGCCAGTCTGGAGTTGGTGCTGAGAGAATCCTATCAGGGCTGTAGGTTTCACCTGTCATGATGTGAACTGGGGGCTGAGACAGCTATGGGTGAGGGGCATGGGTCTGAAGCAGCAGAGGAGCCAGTGAACAGAAAAAGACAAAGGAAGGACAAGAAGCCACAGAGCAAGTGACAGCACTTGAGTGACAGTGCACACTGGCACAGAAAGCCGGGCAGGCTGGTTCTGAGGACTCTCCAGCCCGGGTCCCACCTGCGGCCTGGCCCTGCAGTGTGTCCTGGCTTCCTGTGAGACACCAAGCTTCTCCTAGGACAGTCCCTCTTTGGCTTAAGACAGCGTGAAGGTGATTTTGTTAACTACAGTCCAGGGTCTTCATTTAAACGGGCCCCTTCCAAATGCAGTCTAATGTCAGCCCAAGGCCATCTGAAATGTAAGCATCTCCAGGAGACCCAGGTATGCACAACTGTGTCACAGCAAGATAAGGCAAGGAGAAAAGAGGAGCAGAAAGCCAGAGTGCACAGCAGGAGGCGAGGACAAAAAGGCGGCCAGCCAAGCCATGCCAGGCGTGGCGTCCTGCAGCCAGCAAGCACACGGGGCTGTCATCTGGAATGAGTTCAGGAAACACAGGCTAATTTTAGTCATAACCTAAGAAAACTGTGATCAGGATGATGAATTGGCTGAACAAAAATGTAATGCATGATAAGGCAAAACAGAAGTCCTTTCAGGATGGCCCCTCAAGCGGTTCCTCCCAACCCCCTTTTCCACAAGTCCCCACCATGCCGCCTGCACCGCTGACTAGGGGCATCCTCACTCCACGCCTCACCCCCACCCCAGCCTCCTATCAGCCCTTCTTGCTGTAAAGTGCTTTCTTCTTCAACTCCCAGCCACCCTCTAAGGGCTTCCACAACCTAATGAAGATGAATGCAATCCCTTAAAGGCATTTCCATAACCTATTAAGTCATTAGACCGTCACATATACACACTTGAGTACATAGTAACATTCCCATCTTTGGGGTTAAAAACTGAGGTAAGAAGAGGTTGCGTAGTATCTTCAGAGTGGCTCAGCTGAGAAATAAACCAGGGAATTTAACCAGGTCTTTAACTCCAAATTCTTCTACCTCATACCATGGGGTCTCTCAAATGTCACCTTCTCTATTAAAACCTTCCAAGTTCATCGAAACCAGAAAGGAACTCCCCTTCCTCTCACCTGGGCTCCTGTAGAACTGTTTGTGGGCTTCTCAAAGTATTTCCCTCCATCTCCCTCTAACCTACTTCCTTCTATACACATCTCAGTACCTTGGCAAGACTGAATTCCTTGCTTCCAGGATGCCACAGTTTCACATAATGGGTGGTCAGTAGATGTTGAGAAAGTGAATGAAGATAAACTGACATAGCACATCCTTTAGGATTTATTTCTTAAGGTTAACCCCTGGGTTTTTGGCGTGTATGTGTTCAGCACTGGTCTAGGCACTGTGACAGATGAGAGGTGACACAGCCCCAGCCTTGAGTTAGATAACGTATACCATGCATCCACAAGATAGAAATTAAGGCAGCTTTGAACTCCAACAGAAAATACCTTCAGCTCAAAGTATGGTGTAATTTCTTTTCCTTATTTGCCAGAAAAATAAACACAGCCAGCCCTGAGCTGAAATGATGAATGAGGCGGGTGCTCTTCCAGCACCTCTCCTCAGTAACTGGAAGGAGAGATCATTAGCATTTCCCTGATTAGCAAGCTGAGTTAATTAATACAATATAGAGTGCTTCTCCCAGGAAGGAATTTTAAATAGATTTTGTTTTTAAGATTTTCACTTCCACACAGCTTTTCTGCAATACTGTCATCCACCCAGCTTCCATCTATCTATCCATCCAACATCCATCCATCCATCTATCCAACATCCATCCATCCATGCAACATCCATCCAACATCCATCCATCCATCCATCCACCCACCATCCAACATCCATCCATCCATCATCCATCCATCCATCCAACATCCATCCATCCAACATCCATCCAACATCCATCCATCCATCCAAAATCCATCCATCCATCCATCATCCATCCAACATCCATCCATCCATTCATTCATCCACCCAACATCCATCCATTCATTCATTCATCCATCCATCCATCCATTCATCCATCCAACATCCATCCATCCATCCATCATCCATCCATCCATCCAACATCCATCCATCCAACATCCATCCATTCATTCACCCATCCATCCAACATCCATCCATCCATTCAGCCATCCAATATCCATCCATCCATCCATCATCCATCCATCCATCCAACATCCATCCATCCATTCATCCAACATCCATCTATTCATTAAACCATCCATCCACCCATTCAATCAAGATGTGAGGAGCACATGCCATCAACAAATACTGTGGAAGTTTCTGAGAATACAGAGGTGAAATTTTTTAAGGGTGAAGGAACAAAACCCAATCACTAGGCAAGATGTTGGGTTCTCTAAGAGCTCTCTATGAACTTTCCCTCAGGATGTCAGGGATGCCTCCACTGAGGAGTAACCCTGAAAGAAAAGTAGGAATTCACTAAGCCACATATTTATGTGGGAAATTTAAGTGAGGAAGGGGATGAAAGGAGATTTTTAGGGAGAGAACACAATGGGTGCAAAGGCCTGAGACAGAACAGAGTGATCAGAACATCCATGGGCCTGGGTGTTGTTGGACCTTGAGATGCAAGAGGGACAGTGTCAAGGGTCAGGGTTGGAGAAGCAAGAAAGGAAAAGACGATGGAGAACTTAGTTTATCTAAGAAGTTTGAGTTTTATTTCAGAGCCATGGGGAAGTCACAGTCAGATTGTCACTTAAGATACTCTGGCAGTAAGGAAGAGGCAGGAAGGCCAGGGCAGAAAGTGCTGCAGTGACCCAGGGGAGAAGTGGTGCAGGCCTGTGGCAGGGCCCAGGCAGCAGCAGCAACAGAAGCCCCAGAGAGGACAGAGTGGATTCAGAGAGATGACCTAGATTTTCCTGCCAATGTTATAATTATAGGCACACTGTGAAGTCATTACCAAAGGCAAAATTGTGTGCCTATCCTATTGTAAACTCAACTATAGGCCCTTTGATGAAAAATCAGTGGCTTCCACTTCACCATCACTTTTTAAAGGGCTCCTCTGGAGAGCTCTGTGCTCCTTCCAGTAGGAGTGAAAGTGATAAATACAGCAGAGTCGTGTGTCTATAGGGCAGGCTCTTAAAGGCGTCCCATGATCCCTACCCTCTGGTGTTCATACTACTATGTGATCCTCTCCCCTTGAGGATGTGGGTGGGTCCTGTGACTTGCTTAAAGCAAAGGTGGTAGGACCAATGTGATTACTCATCTATGATTACATTACACGAGACTGTAGGCTCATGTTGCTGGAGTCCATCTCTCTCTCTCTCTCTCTCTCTCTCTCTCTCCCTCCCTTTTTCCCTCCCTCCCTCCTACACTGTCTTTAAGGATGCAAACAGTCATGCCGGGAAACTTCAATGGGTCAAGGATCTGCAGGTGGCCTCTGGATGCTGAGGTGCATTCTCCAGCCTACAGCCAGCTAGAAACCAAAGCTCTCACTCCTATGACTAGAAATAACTGAATTCCACCAATGACTGAAGGGAGCTTAGAAACAGATCCATCCCCAGTTGGGCCTCAGATGAGACTGCAGCTCTGGCCAACACCTTGACTTCAGCCTTGTCAGACTCTAAGCAGAGGACCCAGCTAAGCCATGCCTGGACTCCTGACCCATAGAAACTGTGTGCTAATTAATATATGTTGTTCTAGGCCACTACATTTGTGGCAAGTTGTTAGAAAGCAATAGATAACTATTGCATATAGCAGGAGTGAACAAAAGTCTTAGATCCAATTCAGTGCCTATATCTGCTATTTATTACCTCTGTGACTTGGGTTAAGAGACGAAAGCTTTCTAAGCCTTAGTTTTCCCTTTCTAGGAGAAATAATGCCTACATCCTGATGTTTCTGTGAGAATTAAATTTTTGTAAGTGTATGTCTAGGTCCAACACAAAGAAGAACTCAATGCCTCTTCTGTACCTCAAAGACCGGGTAATTAGTAGAGAGCGGCAGAGAGGAACAAAGCTGCCTCAAGTGTCTGAGGAGGGGATCCATGCTGCAAGGCAAGTGTGCAGCACAGACGGGAGGCAGGTGACTCAGCTGTGAGGCTCAGGAAGCCTCTCTTGAGAAGGGACACCTGAGCCCAACTTGAAGGGCCCGAATGATTTTGTGAGGCTGGGTCAGAAACATGGGATCCACAGCCATCCCGCGCACGAGGTTACTCACAGTTTGCACAGATTTAATGTTTGCTGGATGTGCACATGGAAAAGTGTTACTGGGTCCTATACATTCTTATTTAATATGTTGAGCAAGATGCACCCACACAACTGCCAATCTGACATCTCTGTTTGGATGTCACACAGATACCTCAAATTACTGCCTCTGCAACCACATTCCTTACTTTCCCCTTTAAACCTGATCCTCTTCCAGGCTTCCTCATCTCAGTAACCGGCCACACCATCCACCTTGTTGCTGGTCACTGTCCCCGACCCCTCTTTTTTCCTCACAAAGTGCTTCAGAGCCCTTCCCGTGGTCACGTCCACCATGACGCCCCACTCTCACCCAAGCTCACAAGCGCTCCAGCCAAACCTCCCACTGCCATGCTTGCCTCTTGCACACATTCTCCCAAGTGGATCTGTTTTTAAGTGAAATGGCACATTTCACTTTCCTGCTGAAAAACCCTTCCCTGGCACCTACTGCCTCTTGATCAAATGCAGACCTCCGACCCCTGCACCTCCATGGCCTTGCAGAACCCAGCCTTGCCAGCTCTGGACTGGTCACATCTGCTCTCCCTGCCCTGCCCTCACAGGCTGGCCACACCCACTCTGCCGTGGGCATCTGGGGTGCTGACATGCTGCTTCCTCTCCAGCCACCATCCCCACCCCAACTGCACAGCTGGGTTCTTCTCACCCCACCACACCTTATTTATTCCATCATGCCCCGTGTATTTCTTGCATATCACTCATCAGAAATTATAGTTACATAGTCATCTGTTGCTTATTTATTTTCTGTCTTCCCAGGAAAACTATAAGCTCCACAAGAGTAAGAACAATCGGTGTCTGTTTGTTACTGATTGTATACTAGGGTCCAAACAGTGCCTGGCCATCAAAGGACACTGCAAAGTATTTGCTGAATGAATGGAAGTCTTGAGTTCTTTGTGAGGAATGCAGGCGAAGTGGGTCCATCAGGAGAGGCTAGGTTATGCTGTGGTAACAAGCAGCCTCCAAATCTCAGTGGCTTACAACCAAGGTTCATTTCTTCACTGGACAGGCTCTGGTCCATGTCTGTCTCACTCTGGACCCTGGCTGAAGCAGCACATGTCCCCACCAGGACTTTGCTCACCTTATGCTGGAGGCAAAAGAAAGATGGCCACAGCCCCCAGTTGGCTGTTCAAACTTCTGCTCAGCAGTTTACATGTGCCCCTGTATTAGGTTCCTATTGCTGTTATGACAAATGATCACATATTTAGTGGCTTAAAACAATACAAACTGATAATATCCCAGTTCTAGAGGTCAGAAGCCCGCACACTGGCGTGTCTCCAGGGCTGCGTTCCTGGGGTAGGGTGCAGGGGGGACTCTGCCTGAGCCCCTTCCAGTTTCTGGAGGCTGCCCACTCTCCCTGGCTGTGGCCCCTTCTTGCATTGCCCCAACCTCTGGCTTCCATAGTCACAGCCCCTACTCCTCTCTCTGCCCAGCCCTGCCTCCCTCTTGGAAGGACCCTGGTGATGACACTGGGCCCATCTGGATGATCCAGGATCACCTCGCCTTCTCAAGGGCCTTAACTTCATCACATCAGCAAAGTCCCTTTGGCTACGTCAGGTTACATGTACACAAGGTCTGATACACAAGGTCTGAGCATCAGGACGTGGACATCTTTGGGCGGGGGGCATTACTGCATCTACCACGTGCCCCGGCCATTCACGGGGGCCAAAGCAAATCACAAACCCAAGCCTGACACCACCCAGGCAGGGAAGCACAACCCCTCACGGGAAGACCCTCAGAGGGGAGGACTGTGACAGGGGAGGACCCTCCGAGGGGAGGACCAAAATCACTCTCGAAGTCTGAAGGCCGTGAGGTGGGCGTATAACCTCCCACAAGGAGGGCCGCACATACCTGGTAGTAATCAGGGAATCTGCCATAGTAGGGGTGGTCACTGGGAGAAAAGAATCTTCATTATTTGGCTCCAGGAAATATTAATATGTAGTTTCATATTGTGTAGAGCTTAAAAAGAAGACCTTTGGGTTGCAATGTTGCCATTTCTAGAAAGCCCCATACCCTGAAGGCAAGTTCGTGATAAAAATTGCAGGGTGTCACCGCCCCCCAACCAGGTGGCCTCAGATAAAACCCGGACACTGCTCTTCACATTCTTCAAAGAGAGATGGCAACATCCCCTGCCCACCTCCTCACAGGGCTGCGAGGGGAAGTGAGGCAAGCGACAGTAGCAGGAGCTGGGCCGATGGTGATGCAGCAGCCAAGGTCAGCGGGTAGAGGCCCACCCAGAGCTCAGGGGCAGGAGACGGCCTCCCGAAGGGCCTCAAAGGTAACTGGCCCAGGGACACTCAGAGGGAACCACCACGCTGGGTTGTTTCTGGGAAAGATCACTCTGGAAACAGCACTGAAAGGAGTGCTGCTCAACAGACAGCTGCGGTGATCCAGGAAGAATCGACGAGAACCTAGTCACTGGCACAGAGCAGGGGTACACAGACCACGGGGTCAACTCAGGTTTGTGAGGTCATTGCTCACTGGCATGGAACTCTGGAAAGGGCGTCATCTGTCATTTCAGAAAGCATGGCAGTGTCTGTCCGGGAATGGCGGCGAGGGGAAGGTGTGTGGGGGACCTGTGGGTGACGGAAACATTCTAGGTCTTAGGCATGTTCATTTATCAAATCTCATTTTTTTTTTTTTTTTTTTTTTTTTGAGATGGAGCCTCGCTCTGTCACCAAGGCTGGAGTGAAGTGGCGCAATCTCGGCTCACCGCAAACTCCACCTCCCAGGTTCATGCCATTCTCCTGCCTCAGCCTCCCAAGTAGCTGGGATTACAGGTGCGTGCCACCACGCCCGCCTAATTTTTTTGTATTTTTAGTAGAGACGGGGTTTCACTGTGTTAGCCAGGATAGTCTCGATCTCTTGACCTTGTGATCTGCCAGCCTCGGCCTCCCAAAGTGCTGGGATTACAGGCATGAGCCACCGCACCAGGCCTGTCAAATCTCATTCTTTACACAATTCAAATGGGGGCATTTTGCGGTATGTAACTTCTTTCTTAGTAAAGTTGATTTGAAAGAGATTGTCAAGCAGACTCGGAGGAAAACAGATGAGGGGTAAAGCTGCTCTCAGCTCTTCTCCTGGCTCTCCAATGCGGGGTATCCACTGAGACGGCCAGGGAGGGAGAGGACCAGGCTGGAAGAGGGGACACGGTGAGCCCCATCTGGAGCATCTTAACCGTGAGACACTAGACAGAGGAAAACCGACAGGTCCATTTCAGAACCGGACTCTCAGGCACCAGGTTCCAAACAAAGATGTTAACGAATCAGCCCCCCAGTCCCATGTCAAGGAGTTCTCTCAAGGAACATCGGCGGAAGGGAATTCAAACACCCCGTCACGAGAAGTTAATCAGACACTTGTAAGAACATAATATTTTATAGCGATAAAAGCTCTGAGATAGGGTCCAATTTAGTCTGCAGTTGAATACAAGAAGCACAATGATCCTGAAATTAAATGACATCATCTGTCAAAACAGCAGCTTTCTAATTTGAATTACAGCACTGTGGAATTTTAAATGAAAAAGAAACATTTAATTAGGACAGTGTATTTAGCCAGAGCATAAGCAGCGAGAAGTAGCTCAGTCTGGCTAACTTTACCAAATCTCATCTCCAGGCCCCACAAAGGCAGAGATGTGGAAGGGAAGCCTTGAAATCCTGCAGGGTGGGCCTGGCGTGGCAGGTGTGGGGGCAGGGAGTGGACTCACGGGCACTGTGACCCTCACTATTTGGACAACACTGAACACATCACTAATTGTGCGTTCCCAGCTTCATGGCACACCCCTGACAGCCATGAGCTCTCATCCTCACCCGATCCTTTCCCAGATGGGGCTGGGCGCTAGACGAGGCAGAGGAGAGCTGGGTCTGGAACCGGAGTCTACCTTTCTCCAGCAGCCACGTCTGGGCATCTCTAACATACGTATCTGGAGACACCGCTTCTTCACTTGAAAGAAACCCTCCTCTCAATGGGCTCTGGAAATTAAAGATGGTCAAGTGCCAAAAGGCATTTAGCGTGGCACTTGGCTCAAAGGAGACGTCTGATCGTTGTTTCTCTCAAACATGCAGGTTTGGAACAAACAAGGATCTGGACAGAAGCTCTGTGAGGCATGCACCAAGCCTACCTGTGTGATGGACAGGCACTCAGGACATATTTATCCACTGACTGAAAAATGAATAGATGAATGAACAGAATCATGAACATACACGACCAACTGTGTTAGAGTAGGAAGAAACAGAATTAAATTTATTTTCAGTGATTTTAATCTTACGTCATACCCTACAAAACGCATTATCACACAGCTCTCTTCAATCAGATGCTAAGCATCTTGAGGACAGTGGCCATGCTTCATCCATGACCCTATCCCAGCAGTGAGGTTGGTACCTGGCATGGAGCAGGCCCTCAGGAAACATCCAAGGAGCTAAAGAAACAAGTATCTCTTCGCCTCCTTGATTTAGAATCACGTTAAGGACGCAGGATTTTTTATAAACCACAGATTTCATTGATAATAAAAATACATATTCCAGAAATAATTTCATTTTAGCAACAAACATTAAAGGAGATACGTTCTTGATTGCAAAGGCATTCCCATCACAGGAAAGAGCTACCATATCCAAAAGCATTGCTCCTATAAAGAAACTAGCACGGAACTCAAACCATGACACTAAAGAAAATCTGAGTTTACAAATTTGTGTTGCTCTACCAGCTTCTTTCTTGCCAAAAATGAGTCCCCAAGAATATAAGAGCTAAGGTGATTTTACTAGATTAACCTGAACTCATAAATTCTAAAGCAGAAATTCACCTGTATTAAGAAAGTGTAAGCAGTGTGGTGGCTTTTGCAGGGTGACTTATAAACCAAAAGAGATAGCATCTACTTGCCTTACTAAAATGATTCATGATGAAGAGCTAAATTGGCTTTTCAGCCAAAAACAAAGACAGCACAGACAATGGCATACACAAGTTAGAATTTACAATTGTGTTCATTTGTTTTTATCAATACCAAAGGCAACAAACGTTTATCTTACTTTCCTGTGGCTCTTTAGTTGCAGCCCAATTCAGATCACCATAGTGCAGATCAATCACAATTATGCTCAGTGGTGAGACAGCCTAAGCGTCGTTTCATTTACTTTGGAGCAAAGAAAAAAAGAAAAATACACACACACACACACACACACACACACACACACACACACAAGTTTTCATGGAAACCAATTCCAGCTCCGGCATAAGCAAGCTATCCATGGGAGATGGCTGGTGCTCACAGAGAGACCACAGTGGGTCACCCTGTGGCCAGCCAGAACGGAGACTGCATGCAAGAAGCAGTGACTAATGGTCTGAGGTTGATGAGCAGGCTAAAGGCCAAAGGTAGGGACAAAGGCTAGGGTATAAACTGTGTCCAATTTTTCCAAAAAAATCTGGGTGAGGCTAATTCATTCTCTTTGAGAGAAGTGAAGGCAGGAAACTGGCACTAATTGAATACCCACTGTGCTCCTCGTACAGCAAATCCTCAAAATGATCCCGTGAGGTGGGGATTTTCAGTGCTACACTTTTCAAGAGAAAACTGGGGCTCCCAAGGGGTCGGCATGATTTCGCCAGTAAATGGTGGAGCTTAGATGTGGAGCCAGCTCTGTCCAGCTGCAAAGCCATTGCTCTTTCCACCCAGCCATTCTGCCTCAGTTACGCCCTCCTGGCGAAGAGTCAGCCTGGGAAAAGGCCTGCACACAGGAGATCTTAAAGCTGCTTCCTTTTGAAAGCAGACAACTTCACAGTCATTTAAGCTCCCCATTAAGAAGACTCCTCTCACATATTTAACAAACCTGCACGTTGTGCACATGTACCCTAGAACTTAAAGTATAATAAAAAAAAAAAATATATATATATAAAGAAGAAGACTCCTCTCCTACAGATCCGCTGCTCTGCCAATGAGGTTGATTTTCATGGGGATTTTCAGTTAGCAGAAGCAAAGTCCTTCTTTCTAAGCCTCCAGTCATCTCTAAAGCATAGGCTAATTCCCTACTTAAATCTGTTTCTTTAACAACAGATTGGTGTCCTTCTCCTTTCTGAACAAAGCAGGCCTCAGGTTCCCGGGTGAGGCAGGGCGGGCAGGTATCCGTGAGAAGGAGAGGCTGGCTCGGGGGTGTCTGGCCCCTTGCAAGGTGAGGCGGCATCCACTGAGGACGCCCAGGGGAGAGTCAAAGCCCCAAGAGGATGAAGTGGACATCTGTGTGTGAGACCTCAGGGCCTGAGCAGGGTGCGGGGGCCTGGAGGTGGAGCCCAAACAGGCTGGGTGAAGAGCCCAAGTAGGGAGAGGAAGCGATCCCAGGGAGGGGCAAGCTGGCCCAGGGCATCGGAGCCAAGGAGGGGTCTAAAGGGTGTCTACACACAGAGTGAGCCAGCACGGGGGATGAAGCCCGAGCTAGGTGGGCAGGATGTCCACAGAGGGGGCAGGGGGCAGTAGAGGCGATGGGAGACTGGGTACACACAGGAGGACTGAACACCTAAGTCAGCATGGAAGGATGGTGAAAGCCAGCTTTCTCTCCAAGAGAAAAGGAAGTTACGGTGAGAGTCAGCTTTCTCCCCAAGAGAAAAGGGAGTTACAAACACAGAGACAGAAAATTGTAATAAAGCCAGTGATACCGGATCGGAATTGGAGGGATCTCTGAGAACTCAGGTTTTTCAATGTATAGAGATGGAGAGACAAACAGAAATGTAAATGCAAGCGTACACATGCACATGCACATACACATATGACCTATTCACTGAGAGGGCCTGAAAGCAGTGGCATCCCAATCAGCTACATGCACACTTCAGGCCCCAACTGTGGCTTCGGAGGAATCAGGACCCCTGGAGAGATGACTGATCGCAGGGCTGGAGCAGAGGAAGGACAAGGTTAGCCTGGAGCATCTCACGCCAGAAAGCTAGGAAGAACTCAGAGTGATGCTCACATGTCAGAAGGACGCAGGCAGCTGGAGGGGTGCCCACTGGTCAAGTCTGAGACAATCTGGGTATCAAAATAAAGAACTGGAGTGGATCATCACCATTAAACAGAATGAGACTATGAATTCATAGCGCCGTGAAGAAAGGCATGCACAGACCAGAAGTCTGATAAAGAGCAGGATCTTTACATCCCTTTACGGCACCTTCGTAGAAACGCTTCCAAATTTCAGAGTAACTTCATGGTAGAGAGGCCGGGCAGACACCACCTTACTCAAGTGATCACTGCGACATGTCAGAACTGGGATGAACCACCTGACAGGTATGATGGGAACATGGCATCATTCTGTAGTATTCCTGTCCAAATTACAGAACCTGACTCTTGTCACGAGGTAGCATCAAAGCCAACTTGAGGGGCATCCTCCAAAATAACTGAATTATAATCTCGAAAAATATCAAGGTCATGAACATTAAAGAAAGCCTGAGGAATGCTCCAGATCACAGACTGAGGCTAAAAGAATCAGATGATTCTAAGTGGGGCCCTTTCATCTAAAGGCCACTCCTGGGACAGCTGGCAAATGTGAACAAGGGTCTGAGGACCGGATGGCCATCTCCTTATTTTGATGGTTATGCTGTGGGGTACAGAGAATGCTGTGTGTTGTTTGGAAACACACAGGAAAGTGTTTAGGGGTGACAGGGCATCAGGTTGACAGCTCAGCGGTTTGAGGGGGGTTCTTTGTACTATGCTTGAATCTTCTGTAAGTATGTGATTGCGTCAAAATTTTTAAAAATCACACACAAAAATTGCCAAGCACAATAAATGTTCATTGTGAAACATTTAGGAAATAGGACAGAAAATTAATCTATTATTCTCATCACTGAGGTGACTGTCATTAATTCCATACGCAGCCTTCCAATGCTTTTGCTATGAATAGATTTTTAATAAGCTGAAATTATACTGTAAAGATATTTTAAAAGGGTACTTTTAAAACTTTCTCAGTGGCTACATTTTATTCCATTGTAAAGGTGTTCAATAATTCAATTAACCAATCCTCTATTATTTCAAATTTAGATTGTTTCCAATTTCTCCTTTGTGATAAATAACACTGCAATACACGTCAGTATGCACGTCAGGTTTTGTTCTTTAGGGTATATCAGTAAAAGTGGAATCATTGGGTAATAGGGTACAGACTTCTTAAAGGTTCTTGGTATATAAAGGACTGCCGAATTTCCCTGCAGAAACATTACACTAAACTATACTACACGACTGTATTCAGAGTATCTGCTAAAAAGTGCTTTGAATTTTAACACAATCGCCATCTGTCCAGTGTTAGCTGCTTATAAGGCTTTTTCATAGACATAATTCATCTGGCCTCTGCAACAGCCCCCCGAGGAAGAAAAGAGATGAGCATGAACCTCTAACTACATCCAGAGAAAGCCAGGCTCAGAGGCTCAGTGATGTGCCAGGCCTCCTGGCTGCCAAGGGGTGTGGCTCTGTGGTGGAAACTGCACACCCTTCTCCTAGATGGCCCCATCCTAGACAACTCTGCCACTGAAAAATGAAGCACTGACTTTTTCTCCCCTCAGGGTTCAAACCCAAGACCTGTTCTTTCACAAAGAACCTTGAGGGAACAAAGGCTTGAGGGCGAGTTGCCTGGTGGTCCTCTCCATCCAGACAATCCAGGGCTCCCAGACAACTCCTCACTCACACACATTCAGCAACATCTCACCGACTTCAAGGTTTAGCCAAAAGTCCACCAAAGCTCTTCCTAATCTGGCCCAAAGCTTACATTTGGCTCCAGCGTCACATCCTACAAAGGTGTGGAGTCAGCCCTTTTCCCAGAGGACCAAGGGGACCGCTTTCCCTGCACCTTACTGGATGCAGCATGAACTTTCACAGTCGGCCGCCCCATGAGGACATCTCTCACCCCTTCAGCCACAGAATTCCAGCTTGCCCTGAAGGCCACGTAGTCCCTGCTCTCTGGATCCTCCCTGGTCACACCTCTGCTGTCACCTTCCATGCTGTGACAAGACAGCCATCTCCAATCAAGACCCTGTTGCCTGGAAACTAAATAGGGGTAGTGACTGATGGGGACTTTCTCATCTCTGCACCCAGGGTCCAGCACAGCACAGTCCTCCATCCAAAGCCTGCAGAAGTTGGTGCCTCCAAAACAACGTGCTCCTTGGACTTTCCCTTTGTAAGAAGTGTTTATACTCAGAAGAGGAAAAGGCCATTAAAAAGGGGCCGAAACCACGTAAGACTTCATTTCTAATCTTGACACTCACGGGTCTTTTTATTTGCCAGAGGTGTTTGTAAAACAGCATCATTTTCTCTCATATTATTTTATTATCACCCAAACCTCAGCCTCAGTAGATTGCCATCATATTCCGTTTCCACTGTGAGTCACTGAGAAATGAGATTAGGGCTTTACTTTCACCACTAAAGCTTCACTCCAACAAGCCCACCATCGCAGAGCTTGACACAAACACAGAACAAACAGCAGTCCCCACGCACATGGCGGGGCCTCCTAATCCCTCCAACAAGCACTCACCAAGTGAACCGAAAAGACCTTAGTCCTGGAGACCTCGGTCTAGTGGGCAAGACAGATAGGACACAAGACAATGACAAGACACTGATGAGGACACGGTCATGCAGAATGCCTGGGAAAGGTGCAAGTGGGAGGCTCAGAATAACCTTCCAAGAGGAGGCCAAGTCGGAGGAGGAGTCAGAGGAGGAGGACAAGGAGGAGGAGGAGGAAACAGGAAAGGGGAGAAATCCTTGATGGTGGACACAGCAGCAAGTGCTAAGGCTTGGCAGCACGCAAGGGAGGGCACGGGCACCCAAGGAAGTACAAGTGGGATGGGTCATCTGAAACCTCTCTACCAGGAAGTCGAGGACCAGATGGCTTCATTAGAAAATCTGACCCAACATTTAAAGAATTAAAACTAAATCTTGTTAAACTCTCAAAAAATATAAGAGGAAGGAATGCTTCTAAACACGTTCTGTAAGGCCAGCAGCATCACCCTGAAACAAGATCAAGCCAAAGGCATCGCAAGAGAAGAGGAAAACTACCAATGTTTCCGATGAATACCAATGCAAAACCCTCGACCAAATACTAGGAAGCCAAACTGAACAGTGAACTAAAAGGATTATGTACCATGACCAAGGGGGATTTATTCCTAGAACGTAAGGATAATTCAACATTTTTAAAAAATCAATGTGATGTACCATATTAATATAATGGAAAAGATCCACATGATCATCTCTATTGATGCAGGAAAAATATTGACAAAAGTCAACATCCTTTCGTGATAAAACATAAAAATCCAACCAGCAAAACAGAAACAGAAGGGAACTCCTCAACATGATAAAGGGTATCTATGAAAAACCCACAGCTAACATCATATTCAACAGAGAAAGACTGAAAGTTTCCCCTAAGATCAGGAACAGGACAGCATGCCTGCTTTCCCCACTGCTATTCAATCTAGAACCAGAGTCTTCCTCAGAGCAATTAAACAACAAAAAGAAATAAAAGGCATCCAAATTAGAAATGAAGAAGTAAAACTCTCTGTATTCACAGGTGACATGGGCCTACATTAGAAAATCTTAAAGAACACACAAGAAAGCTACTAGAGCTAATAAATTCAGGTAAGTTGCAAGATACAAATTCAGCACACAAAAATCAGTTGTATTTTTACACACCAGCAATGAATAATCTGAAAAGAAAATTAAGAAAGCAATTCCATTTAAAATAGTATATGGAATAATACCTAGGAATAAATTTAACCAAAGAGGTAAAAGACTTGTACACTACAAATTACAAAACATTGCTTGAAAAAAATAAAAAAGGATGACCTAAATAAATGACAGACATCCCACGTTCATGGATACTAGATTTATTATTGTTAAGATGCCAATATTACCCAAAACAAAGATTCAACTCAATCCCTTTCAAAATTCCAACAGCTTATTTTTTCAGAAATGGAAAAAATAACCCTCAGTTTCTCACAGAATTGCAAAGGGGCCCCAAATAGCAAAAACAATATTGAAAAAAAGGAACAAAGTTAGAGGACTCAAATTTCCTGATTTCAAAAGTATCTACAAAGCCACGGTAATCCAAACATTGTGGTTCTGACATAATAATAGATACACAGACCAAGAGAATAAGATTGAGAGTCAAGAAATAAACTCGTACTTCTACAGCCAATTGATTGTCTTTTTTTTTTTTTCTTTTCCGAGGCAGAGTCTTGCTCTGTCACCCAGGCTAGAATGCCGTGGTGTGATCTTGACTCACTGCAACCTCTGCCTCCTGAGTTCAAGTGATTCTCCTGCCTCAGCCTCCTGAGTAGCTAGATTACAGGCGCTTGCCACCGTGCCCAGCTAATTTTTGTGTTTTTAGTAGAGACGGGGTTTCACCGTGTCAGCCAGGCTGGTCTCAAACTCCTGACCTTGTGATCCACCCACCTCAGCCTCCCAAAGTGCTGGGATTACAGGTGTGAGCCACCATGCTTGGCCAGCCAATCGATTTTCAACAAAGGTGTCAAGTTCATGCAATGAGGAAATAATAGTCTCTTCACCAAATATTACTGGTACAACTGGAGTTCCACATGCAAAGGAACGAATTTGACCCCTATCTCACCGCACATATATAAATTAACTCAAACAGTATCAGTGTCCTAAATGTAAGGGGTAAAACCATAAAACTTTTAGAAGAAAAACAGATAAATCTTCATGACCTAGACTTGTCAATAACACAAGCAAAAGAAGAAACAAAACAGATATATTGGACTTGATCAAAATTTCAAACTTTGGTGAGTCAAAGGATATTATCAAGAAAATAAAAAGATAGTCTACAGAACAGGAGAAAATATTTGCAAATCATGTATCTGATAAGGATTTAATATTCAGAATATCTAAAGAACTCCCACAACTCAATGACAAAAAAAAAAAACCCACATTAAAAATAGGCAAAGGCCTTAGATAGATTTTTCTTCAAACAAGATACAAAAATGGCCAATAAGCACATGAAAAAATACTGAACATTACTAGTCATCAAGGAAATGCAAATCAAAAGCACAATGAGATAACGCTTCCCACCTAGTAGCATGGCAGTAATCAAAGAAACAGAAAATAACAAGTGCTGGGGGGATGTCGAGAAATGGAAACCCTTGTGCATTGCTAGTGGGAGTGAAAACGGTGCAACCAATGTGGAAACTTTTGGTGGTTCCTCAAAAAGCTGACCATAGAATCCTCGTAAGTCATAGCAATTCCACTCCCAGATGTATACCTCAGGGATTCAAACATATAATTTATCCCAATACTCATAGCAGCATTAGTCACAACAGCCAAAAGGCAAAAGCAAACCAAGCATAAATGGATAAACAAAATGTGCTATATATACACAATGGAATATTATTCAGCCATAAAGGGAAGGAAATTTTGACATACGCCACAACATGGATGAACTTTAACAACATTCTGCCAGGTGAAATAAGCCAGGCACAAAAGGACAAATACTGTATAATTCCACATACTGAATCATCTAGAATAGGCAAATCCATAGAGACAGAAAGTAGATGAGAGGTTACCAGGTGTTAGGAGTATGGAAGAATGAGGAATTATTGCTTCGTGGATACAGAGCTTCTATTTGGGGTGATGGAAAACTTTTGGAAATGGTGGCAAGAGTTGCATAACATGGTGAATGTAGTTAATGCCACTGACTTGCACATGTGAAAATGGTTGAAATTACATACAAATGTCACAATACAATTCTTTAAAAGAGAGAACAAAAACATGAAGTAGTCGCTGTGCTCTGAATTAAGAAGCAGTGGTTGGTTCAGGGGTTGCTGCTAAGGTGGTGGGAGCCTGGCTTTCCTTCTATAAAGAAAAGCACAACGGAGTCAGCTCTGTGTTTTAGAAAGATGCATCATGATGATAAAACAAAAGTGACAAATTACTAAACTCCAATCAGGAAAAGATGAAATTACAAATTACCACACTACAGTGGGGCATGGGGAGAAAAAAAGGAAATGGATTTCTCTCTCCATTTTCATATCTGTTATGTTTCCAGTGATTTGGAGAGGAAAATAGGTACATTCCCCATGCCCTGAAAAGGCTTAAAAAAAAAAAAAAACAGACAAGGGCAGTGGTGGCTTAGGGACCAGTGGGCAGGGGAGAGGGCTGTGGGAAGGACCTGGTATGGATATTTCAGGTTCCACTGGAAAAAGCAAAGCCACACAAAACCAGGTGACCATCAGGGGATCCAGGTGTGACCTCCCTGAAGCAGCAGAAGCCCACACAGGAGGACAGGGGCACAAGGCCCGACTGCCTGGCAGGCACGAGCAGGACGAACTCCCCGCTCAGAGCCTGTTGTCTGAGTGCCATCTTCATGGGACCTTACTGAGCACATACATGCATTTATTGCTCAGTACCTACCCACGGGCAAGGGACATTGTGACACTAGAAGTACAGAAATGAGTCACAAACTCTAATCCTGTCCTCCAGGAACTTAAAACCTAGGGCAGTTTGGCTGGGCGCGGTGGCTCACACCTGTAATCCCAGCACTTTGGGAGGCTGAGGCTGGTGGATCACCTGAGGTCAGGAGTTCGAGACCAGCCTGGCCAATATGGTGAAACCCCATCTCTACTAAAAATACAAAAATTAGCTGGGTGTGATGGTGAGCGCCTGTAATCCCAGCAACAGGGGAGGCTGACACAGAAGAATCACTGGAACCATGGAGGCAAAGGTTGCCTAGGCTGATGGGACAGTGGGAGATCCAGGCTGTGCCACACCCTGGGAACAGCCTGAGCGGACAGGGTGCCCAAATCAGAGGGACAGGACCAGCGACGTGAGCTGACCAAGGGTGCTGAGGAAGGCCAGATTCCCAAGCAGGAAGCATGTGCTCTGCAGACTTCCCACCTAATTAAGAGAATTTAAACCCAAGGTTGAAGGAGGAGGGATAAAAATGCCCAACTAAGCTGCAAAACTGGACAGGACAGAAATGACAAGATACCCAAAGCACGATGGAGCAGGAGAAGGCAAAAACCTCTCAGGAAAAAGCGAGGAGAGGGGAAGGGAAGGGCCAGCACCCACAGGGCTTGGGCAGTGCAAACCCACCATGGCCTGACCGTTTTAACTTGAAATAAACAGGGCCACAATCAGCAAACGGACAAAGCCATGCAGTACGCCAGGAGGGCTCACCGCGTCCCCTCACGCGAGCCTTCCTGGGAGTCAGTGCTCCTCGCTGGGCTGCCAGCAACTCCAAAGCAGAGACCACATGCTCCCGTGACCACCTTGACCCCACACCTGGCACTCAAGGAGGTCTGCGTAATTAATAAGTGCTGAATCTCATCATAGAGATGAGTGTCCAAGATGAGTGTCCCAGATCACTCATCATAGAGATGAGTGTCCAAAGTGCTTTGCTCCAGATCACTCTGGGGCAGGTAGTGAGCTTTCCACGGCGGAGAACATGGTGGCGAGCATGTCCTGGGTGCCTACCGCAGACCGGCCCTGGGCAGCCTCACCCCACGCTGCCCACCCACTGTGACGGCCAGGGTCAAGCCACTCACATTGTCTTTAAAATTTGACACGCATCTGATTCACGCTTCAGTGTTTCGTTTACAATCCTACGTAGTAGATATTCGCAGCTCTATCTTATACATGAAACACTGAGGTTTGGGGATATCATGAATTTTGTCCAAGTAATGAGGTTAGCATTTAACCTCATTAACCTCAAAGTAACATGTATGTTTACTTTGTAAACCATAAACATATACGATTGTAATTTTTCAGTAAGTAAAACCAAATCCAGGTATGTTTGATTCTGAAATTTGTGCACATAAGCATATCATGTGTTATCAGCAAATCTCCATGAGATATTGGCATAATACATGCCAATATTATTGTCATCTTATTAAAGCAATAATTAAAATAGCAGCTGGCTGGGTACCCTGGCTCACGCCTGTAATCCCAGCACTTGGGGAGGCAGAGATGGGTGAATCACTTAAGGTCAGGAGTTTGAGACCAGCCTGACCAACATGGTGAAACCCCATCTCTACTAAAAATACAAAAATTAGCCAGGCACGGTGGGCAAACACCTGTAATCTCAGCTACTCAGGAGGCTGAGGCAGGAGAATCACTTGAATCTGGGAGGCAGAGGTTGCAGTGAGTCAAGATCGCACCACTGCACTCCAGCCTGGGTGACAGAGTGAGACCCCATTCTCAAAAATAAATAAATAAATGTAAAAATAAAATAGCAACCAATCCTGAGTGTACTAAACTATGTGTTAGGCACTGTGTGTGTGTTTAACACACAATCTCTCTCTGGGTTCCGGGTTTGTTAAGAAGGGGCTTGGGAGAGGTAAAAAGGATGCCCCACGTCCTACAGGCCCTTCCTAAAGCAGCATCTTTGCCAGGTCTGTTCTCTCTCAGTGTGATGTGCTCTCACTGCGGCCCCCAGTCCCTCTATGTGCTTGCTGGACTTTATGGTAATTTTCAGTTCTGGCCTGACTGATCCCAGAAGGTGAGACCAGCTTCTGTCTCTGGGTTGACGCTTCCCTGTATGGGGACAGCAGCTCAGAACAGTAAGCACATTCTGCCTGGTCCACTCGGAGTGTAAACCAGCAGAGACACACAATGGCAGGAATGCATCTGCCATGCTCGGCCTTCAGAAGAGAGAAACAAGTGGTAAGCAAACAAACAGGTTGGTGCCAGGATTTTTTCTCTTAAAAAGATAAACAAAACGGGGGGATTTGTGTCAGATACACGGCAGCATGATCAACCCTGATCCAGGGAGTGGCCAATGTCTGTAGCCTGGGGCAGTGACCCAGGTATGCAGTCTGAGGGTGCAGAGGGCTGAACCATCACAGAAAACCGGCTGTGCTCGCTCAGAGTCAGAGACTCAATGACATCCTAATGCTCAGAGAACTGGGAGTAGGCCACGCACGATACCTGGAAGCTCTGAGGTTTAGGCACAGAAGTCCACATCACACCCATTCTAGAAAGAATAGACAACTAAAGGATTCAGAAGTGAAGGATGGCACCCTTGAAGTCAAGAGTCCAATGGGCACAGAGGGCCGAGGGGGACAGCAAGTCAGGGAATGATGGGTGCCTGTCACTCCTGTTCCCACTGCCGGGAGCCTGTCCCACCCTTGGCCTGGCACATTTCTATCCATACTTTACGGCCTGCTCAGATTCTGTGAAACCCTCCTCAAAACCCTCCCTGGGAGAGTTGGGTCCTCCTCCCACCTTGTATCCCCTTCACCTTGACTACACGGTGCTCACAGGAATGTTCCCATAAAGAGAGACACAGAACTTCCGATCCAGCATTTCACACGGGGTTATACCCAACAGAACTACGTGAATACGTGCACCAAAAAGACACAGACAAAAACATCCATCCAGCATCCTCATATAACAGCGCCAAATGGGAAATAACCCAAAGGCCCATCAACAGCAGAAGGAATCCACTGCGGTATATTACACAGTGGAATACGGTAGTCCAGTGAAAAATGTGTAAACTACTGCCACATACAAAAACATAACATTGAGGAAAAGCCAGATACAAAAAAAAGGACTCATCGTACAAAGCCATTTATGTGAAGTTCAAAACAGGCAAAATAACCTATGGTATTAGGTTTGGGACAGCTGCTCCCCTGGGGAGGAATGGACAGTGAATGGGCAGGGGCACTGCAGGAGGCCCTCCGAGAGCTGCTTATGTTGCATTTCTCATTCTGAGAGATGGTTATCTAACAGCGTTCAAAAGCTCGAAGTTTTGCCAGGGTAGTCAGTATTTCATTATGCTGTATGTCACCTTATGATGTATGTCACCTTATGATGTGTGGATTTTTCTGACTTTATGCTTTAATTCAATAAAAAGTTCATTTTTAAACAAACAGCTACCATTTACTGAGGGAGTGGAATATGTTCATTACGAATAACAATGACCACACCCAGCGAAGGCACGACCACAAGGGGGTGCTTGTGTGCAGTGAGTGGCAAACAGCTGTGTGCCCCACCAGGGCAAGTGAAGGGGTAAGCACACGCAGGGGCAGGGAACCAGACAAGGGCTCCTTGGAAGTAGCCCTTACTCATCCCATAGTCTTTGATGAACCACTCATTGAATTGAATCAGGAGCTGCTCTCTCCTTTGTCTTAGAATTCAGACATCCCAGCTCCCAGCAGCAGCCCTTTGGCTTCCTCAAACCACTCCTTTGCATGTTTATAAATTATATTTAACTTGTTCGGGTAGGCTATTCATTCCAGAGATGCATTTCCTCTGATTAAGTGAGAAGTTCTAAAGAGCAGGAAACTTCTGTTTTCCTACTGGTGTTGTGTGGTGGTGGGTTTTTCCGTGGGTTGTTTTTTTTTGTTTTGGCCTGTATATTTAATACCTTGCTTTCCCCAGTAGGCTTGGTGTATCTGGCATTGAACAAGAGACTCCAAGTGTCTCTTCTATACACCAACCAGAGAATGAAACAATTCAACAAAGCATCCTCTCATATAGTGATTCAGAAAGAACAATGGTATGCACTTCAGAATTCCACCCATAAATCCCTCATGTCCCACTGCCTTTATGCCTCCCAGATCCTGCCATATTACCCACATAGCTATCTTCGTAAAGCAGAAGTCAGATCACGTCAGTTCTTCCCTCCGAAACCTGCAGTGACTCCTCAGTAAGTAGTCATTCCTCAGTAAGGTGCTCTTGGCCTTCAGTGGTCAAGCGCCATGTTATCTTTCCAGCCTCAACTTCCACTAGATTCCTCCAGAGATTTATTTCTGATACAATCACCACCCCAGTGGGCTGCACGGTCAGTTTTCCCCTCAGCCAGTCATTTCTCTACTACTTTCCCTCACTATGCTAATCATAGTTAATCCCGAGTTGTCCAAACGGCAGCTTTTCAACACTTCTGCAGAGCACTTCCACTATCTTTTTATAATAATTATTTTGTTCTTCATGCTAACATACTTGTTTAACTATAAGCAACTTGTGGGTAGGAGAATCAACCACATTTCTAACATGGCATGCCTCATGGGAGAGTTCATTAAAAGCATGGGGAATTCATAAGTCTACTTATTAGACTATAGTTGTCCTCCCTTTTCCCCTGTTCACTTCCCATGGTTTCAGCTGCCCATGGTCAACCGTGGTTCAAAAATATTAAGTGGAGAATAGCAGAAATAAACAATTTGTAAGTTTTGGATTGAGTGCCTTCTGAGTAGCATGATGAATCTCTCACCACCCTGCTCTCTCCCTCCTGGGACCAGCATTCTCCCTTATCTGGCACATCCACACTGTAGACACTCTTGACCCATCAGTCACTTAGGAGCTGCCTCAGTTATCAGATTTTTTTTAAACCCAGTACACACAGGGTTCGGTACTGTCCACAGTTTCAGGCATCTGCTGGGGTATTGGAACACACCCCCCCAAGGATAAGAGGGGACGACTGTATGTCTCTATTTGTTTTGAACCCACTGACCCATGAGTCCTTCTAGATAAATCAGGACTGCATCATGCCCTAAGGGATGCCAGTTTCACAGCTTGTTGTAGTGGTGCTCTAGTTAACAAATGAATATTCATAAAGAGATACTTTGATTTTTAAAATCAATAAGTTGCTAAATGAGAGAAATCATATGCAGTGAAGCAGGAACAACAGATCTTAAGGGACTGGTTAGTCCATATTCAAAATCAAAAGATGACTTCAGCACCCCGGCGGGCGGCAGTGGCTACCTAGCTACCTTTACTGTTATATATGTTAAGAGCAGGGGGAACCTTGACTAATATTAATTAGTAGTGCTGCCCACTCATTTGTCCAGTTTATTCACTGTTGAAACATAGAATGCACTCCATTTTGGTTTCCGTTTCAGAGTACATTTATGCATTCAAATGCTGCTAGGCACCCTGGGGGAACAAAGCACAGGGCTGATAGACTCTTCCAAGGCAAAAGGGTTAATGGTAACCATGGCAACTGCCTCCAAGAATAGCATCATCTGCAGCAGCATTCATGCTGGGGCAGTCGACAGAATGGTTATAAATATACCTATTAGCAGCCTGAGCTGAATCTTTAAACAGCACTGTTGGGAGGAAAGGTGCCTAAAAATAGCTCCCCACGCTTGCATTTGAAGACATGTCCTCAGAAACACGGCATCTCGTGCACACATTCGCACACGCACAGAAAGATTTTTCATTTTCTTTTTTCTCCAAGTGCCAAGAATTGAACATTAGAGACACACAATAGACAATGTGACATCTGATGACCTTCCTCTTTCACTGCCAGATTCCAAAAAGCACCCCCAAAACAGAAAGGGCAGCCATGTGCTGGTCCAGATGCAACAGTAGGCTGGTGTGGGCCGGCACCGCAGCAGCCCCGGTGTCCACATGGCAGTGTGGCCCTGGCAGGCTCCGTGTGCCCCGCTCACTGGGAAGGCTGCTCCTGCAGTGGCTTCACATGGAGACAACAGGCTGGACTGAATAGCTGCTCCCAGCAAGGAGGTGGCTGATTCCCACCCTCACAGCCCACTTCTTCCATGCAGTCTCCTATTTCCCCCACTTTTACACTCCAGAGACATCTTACCTACATTTCTCATAAAAGATGGGTTATTTTCGACACAGGAGCATGGTGCTTGAAGCTAGACAGTTGCAGGCTTTAATTTCAGCTTAGCCACATTATTAGTTTACTGGCCTAAATAAATTAGCCCTCTCCAAACCTTCATTTCTTCATTTGTAAAGAGGCATAATGAAATGCCAAATGTAGAGGGCTGCTATAAGGAATAAATCAGAGAGTAAAAGAAAAATGCCTTGCACCTGGTAGTGTCCAGCTTGTGAGTTTTCTTCCTCTTCTCACTCTCTCTTCTACTCAGATACATTAAAACCCTCTGGAAAGCAGGGACCATATCACCCAAACTACATATCCAAGTAGCACAGCACCCAGGATAAAAGCAGCTGTTAGTGGAGCGAGTGAATGAGTGGCTGGAGCTCCATACTGAGCTCTGGGACACAAATATAGAAAGGAACAGGGCAGAGAATAAAGGGAGCTGAGACAGTATGCTGGTTAGCATGCGTTTCCCTGATTAGTATTTATAAGAGCATTATCAAAAATATTTCATCTCCAGGTGGTGTACAGGCATCCATCAATCAAAGCAAGGCTGGGCAGAAGCCTGGGCATGGTCATGCCAGGGGCCCTGGCAGCATGATCTGTGCCCTGCTCATTCAGGCTTCAGCTCCACTGCCCACTTCCCTGACTCCTCTTCACTGATCTATCGGTGGGACTCACTCTTAGAGTCTACGTACCAGTCCTCTGATGGTTATATGTGTCAGTCACGTCTCTTTTGGAAATTCTCTAACTTTTCTTCGTTTGGGATATTTCACATATACAGAAAAATGCGTAACACATGTAACTTGCACGTAAATTTTGCTCATAATGTCCTTCTTAGAAGTTTGTAAACATTTAATAGAATCAAACTGATCAATCTTTTCCTTCTTGGTTTGTGCTTTATCTGCCAAGCTTAAGAAACTCTTTCCTACCCCATGGTCTTTAAGGCGGGCTCCTACATTAACTTCTAAAATGTTAAACATGTTTCTCATTCATACCTGTGTATTTACCCTACCGGGTGATTTTGTTAGTGGCATTTCAGATTTTTTCATATGCATAACTAAATGTCCCAGCATCTTTTATGAAAAGTTCTGACTTTCTCCCACTGATTTATAATGCCCCCATGCCATTCCATATTCCATCAGTTCTAAAATTCTTATCAGAAGGTTTTCATAAAACTATGTATGGTCTGCCATCTGGCTGACAACAATTATAAAACTCCAGAGAGTGTAAGATGAATTTGTATTTCAAGAATAAAACAAAGATGCTTCTTAGAATTACTGACATAGTGCATATCAAACTTCTCTATACCTATAAATCTGACTTGGGGCTTTCTATTTTCTTTCATTTGTCTATTTGTCAAATAAATAATCTGTAGAAGACTATTTTAATTACTACTGCTTCATAAGCCTTATTATCTAATAGGCCAAGACCCCTTAACTTGGTCACATCCTTCAGTTTATCTTGGCTATTCTTGGCTCCTTCTTCTAGTATATGAATTCTAACATTTACTTCTCAAGTTGATTTTAAAATTCCTGTTGGAATTTTGCCAGGAGTTATGTGCAATTCATAAATAGAAAGCTGACATCTTCAAAATATTGAGTCTTCTAATCCATGAATATGGTATATTTTGCTATTTCATCAGGTCTACATTTACATTTTGTATGTTTATTGTTTCGTAATATTCTTCATAAAGTCTTATACACGTCATGAGGTTCTTTTCAAGGTACCTCAGGGTACTGTTGGCTAATGAATGAGACTATTTTTCTTTTCATTCATTCATTCATTTAGATGGAGTCTCACTCTTTTGCCCAGGCTGGAGTGCAGCAGTGCAATCTCAGCTCACTACAACCTCCACCTCCCAGGTTCAAGCGATTCTCCTGCCTCAGCCTCCTAAGTAGCTGGGATTACAGGTGCCTGCCACCATACCCAGCTAACTTGTATTTTTAGTAGAGATGGGGTTTCACTATGTTGGTCAGGCTGGTCTCAAACTCCTGACCTCAGGTGATCTACCCGCCTCAGCCTCCCAAAGTGCTGGGATTACAGGCGTGAGCCACCGTGCCCAGCTTTAATTGTATTTTCTAACTGGTTTTTATGGATCTAGATGAATGTTATTAATTTTTTATGTTGAATAGAGGAAACCTGTTGAACTCTTTTTTTTTTTTTTTTTTTTCTCTCTCTGAGATGGAGTCTCACTCTGTCTCCCAGGCAGGAATGCAGTGGCACGATCTCTGCTCACTGCAACCTCCACCTCCCGGGTTCGTGCGATTCTCCTGCCTCAGGGGCCTCCCAAGTAGCTGGGATTACAGATGCGTGCCACTACACCCAGCTAATTTTTGTAGAGACAGGGTTTCACCATGTTGGCCAGGCTGGTCTCAAACTCCTGACCTCAGGTGATCCACCCACCTCAGCCTCCCAAAGTGCTGGGATTACAGGCATGAGCCACCACGCCCAACCTCTTTCTCTAATTCTAACAGTTTATCCATAGATTGTCTTGAATTTTCCATACAGACAATCCTCTCATCTACAAATAAGGACAGTTTTGTTTCTTCCATTCTAATTCATATACCTCTTTTTCCCTATTGCAGTAGCTAGAACTGAGAAATTCCAAGCAGAAGCAGTGATGGCAGACGTCTTTGTCTTTAAAGGTAATGTGCCTAGAGTTTCAACATTAAGTAGGTTTCCTAGAGATTTTTGACAGACATCCTTTATTAAGCCAATAATGCTCTCTTGCAGTCTGTTTTAAAAGAGCTGTTATTATAAATAAATGGTGAACTTTACTGAATTATTCTGTAACAATTTAAATTATTTTTTCCTCAATCTGCTAGTATATATGTAACATTGGGAAATGTTCTGCTGTAGAACCATCTTTGCATCTCTGAGATAAACTCTACTTGTTTCTGACATAGTATTTATTTTATACCTGGCAGATTTTGATTTGCTAATATTTCACTTAGTTGTTTTTTCTTTTTTTTTTTTTTTTTTGGTTTTTTTTTAGTATGCTAAAATCCTAGCCACTGGTGAACTTTTTGGACCGATAACCTAGCTAACTGTTTCATATTGGATTTTATTTCCATTTCATGAAATGTTTACCTTACTTTTTAACTCAGAGGTATTTTTTATTTTCTTCCTTCACATGTTTTCTGTTATTGCCTAAGTCTTTTTGCTGGCAGGGACAAATCAAAGCCTGACCTTACTCAGCTATCTTGGCTAGAATTCCAGGCCAATTCCTTTTCAGTAATTCCAACCTCATCATCTCTCCTGTTTTCAGACTTTCACCTAAACTCAGTACTTATTACCTTATATGGGACAGTGTATATTAAAGGTCCTAGTAAAATACCTGGAATATAATAGTGATTCAATCCAATTAACAAACTGATACATGTTCAATAAACTAGTCAAATTTTCAAAACCAACTTTTTGCAAGGACAAAGAGTTTGGAAATGTTACATATCTAAGGAATTTATGAGGCTATATCTAATAAATTCTTCACCAGCTACTCAATTCTTCTATATGCTGGACTTTCTAAATATCTTCTCTGCCCGGTTCAGAAATGTATTACGTGCCACTGTACATGCAGGAGGCAGCTGTGAGGGCCACCCCGGCATGGATGCCAGTGACCACAGCAGACACCTATCTGCCCACTCAGAATAGGTTCCAAGTCGCATTTGGCCAGGAACTAAATCCTACACTCAACCTTGAGGAGTATCTGTCAGTGGGAACCGTGCATGCTGGGTGTGGGGAGGGTGGTAGATGCGTGTGATTGTGTGCATATACACATTTCTTCTAATTCAACTTCTATTTCAGCCACTTTATGTATCTCCATTTTTTAAAAAAACAGCATGAACCTTGGAAACCACATCTACTTTAAAAGACTTTTCTTAACTATGACATTTTGTAATTAATTTGAATTTTAAATTTTCCTTTAAAACTGTGACTTCCACCTTAATGAGATGGCTCTTGCCTGCCTCTCTCATCTTCCTATGCCTCTAATATTTCATAATGAATGTAACTCAGAAGCTTCTTACGGCATCCCATGGGCCAGGCTCTGAAACTACTTGCTCTGTCATTTTATAAACTCTATAACCTTGAGCAAGTTACTTAATATCTATGAGCCTCAGTTTTCTAACCAAAAAAAAAAAAAAAGCGGGGAAAAGAGCACTTATTTTCCAATATGATTTTAATAACTAAATGTGAAAAAGTATGGGTAAGTGCCTGTAACACAGGCGCTCAATAAACATTCATTTCCTTCTATCAACACTTCTATTCAAACTATTGGCTTGGTGCAAAAGTAATTGCAGTTTTTGCCACTCAAAGTAGCAGTATCTTCTTTTCTTTCTGCATTATTGCCTCCTCTCATTTTCCAGTTCCATATTTTACTCTACCCTACAATATTAAACAGCCAAATACCCACTTTGTTGTTCCTGCCTTTTCCTGGTTTTCTTAGACTATTTCTTCCTTCGTAGAACGCACACTTGAGTGTGAACCAATGCAGAAAACCCAGGAATGCATAAGTGCTGCCATTGGCAAGAACCTCTTTCGATGTCTGGATCTCTCCTCTGGGCCAACCCCAATGCCATGAATCTCTAAGATAGATTTAAATGAATTCCTTTGTTTAGTGAGGGCAGCACAAATGCTCCTAGCACACAGGCAGAACTTCACAACTCACAAACGTCTCAATTCCGCAGGTGAGGCCTTGTTCCCGGCATGAAGACTGAGGTGCGGTGGCCGGCCCTGGAAAGGTGAGCTGGCCGTGTCAGACAAGAAGTCCTGTTTCAATGCCTTTCTCATAAGTAGTCATAATATTTATTATACATGGATAACTTCAGGGCAAAAAGACGAGAAATCGAAGCCTAAATAAGAACTTAGCAACATGATGACAGTGATGTCTGAGTGAGCATCACTCTGGCTGCAGTGGGCATAATGACAGTGAGAGACCGTGGTGGACAGACAGACACAGCTTCCTCAGTGTTTAATTAATAACACTTCATGGTTTTGAAAGCATTTTCATATGGATTATTTTACTTGATTCTCAAAATAGGATGCAGAGAGTTAATTTACAGATGACACTGGAGCCGAAGTAGAGACCTCAGCAAAGCAACACAGCATCGGCTCCGGACAAGCACGTGTAGTCTGTGCCCAGACCTGGCAGGTCTAAGGCGTTGCCACCTCGTGCCAGGCACACGGAGGTGCCGGGCTTCTCACTGGAACTCAGTGGTGGGGGAAGGCAGCCATGCACTCATTCTCCTGCTCGAGAAACACTTCCTGAGATCCCACTGTGTGCCAGGCGCTGGCTCTGGCCCCGGGGGCACAGCAGTGAAGCAGACACACCCTAGCCTCCTGGAGCCTGTGCTCCGTGCTCCCTTGTCACGCACACGGGCAGTCCCCACTGAGCAGGACATGAGGCCCAGGGCTAGGGAAGTGTGCAGGGAGGAGGGACAGCCCTCAGACAGCCGGAGGGAGTCAGATGTATCCTGAACATTTTGTATGTAAACACCCAGATCATTTTAATAAAAAATGACACTCTCGGTCGTTATTCCACATTTTCTGAGCTAATTTCCATTCATCATTCATTCATGGGAGTAAACCACATTTCACCTGACTTTCACACCCACATTCTAGACTTGGCTTAGTTAGCCTAGTTACACTGAACTTTTTTTCATGCCAAGTTTTCCACTGTCAGAGAAAAGAAAATTCCCAGTGTCCTTCACGGACTCACTATATGCTAAGAAACTTCAGAGCTCTCCATTTATCATCTCATCCTCACTGTCCAGAGTCATTTTAATGTGCCACAAGGCCATAAATAGTCCACATCGAAGCTCAGGGCACCAAGAACCCCTCTGGCTACATGCCAACATCCCACAGTCCCAACACATCTCAATGAAAGCTTCATGTCCTCACTCACCCTGACCCTATGAGGTTCCCCGCAAAAAGCTTTCCTTTCCGGTATGCCTTCCAGCTACCTTGCTCCAGATGAGAGAAAATGCCAAGCAATTCATTTAGAGACTCATATCCCACCTTAAAACAGAAGGCATAAAAAACATTTTGGGGACTAGTAAGCTCATAGTTTTCAGCAGAAGAAGAATGATATGATGAACAACTTGGATAGAGTTATTCTCATTCTTGGGTTCAGCTTTTCTATTTGTTGTTGTCATCTGTTCATACTTTATTGGGATTGCAAATTGTTAATTTACAGCCATTATTTATAGCCATGTTCTATCGATGATGCTTCCTGAAGAAGCTAATGCATTTGAGGGTGGTTTTCTTCTTATGTTCACTGTTTCTAAAACAAAAAAGAGCACAAGGCTTTTACATTTCAATGTGTGCTTTGCTGGGCTAAACCAGTTTGTCCTGTAGCGCTAATACATATATGAAAATGTTTCCAAGTGGCAGGACAAGCATCCGCGTGCCCCTGCAGGCATCTAAGATGTCACCCTCTGATCTTGTTCCATTGCTCTGGTCTACCTGCAGACAAGGACTAATGAGTCCCAACAGCAGCATGGTCAGCACGGGCCTAGAAGACAAGCCACTCCCAATGGACCAGGAAGTTCAAAAACAAATGCAAGATCCTTGAGCTCTCAAATAGGAATGAGAATTTTCTTCCCTGGGGCCAGGAGTGGTGGCTCACACATCTAATCCCAGCACTTTGGGAGGCCAAGGTGGGTGGATCACTTGAGCTCAGGAGTTCGAGACCAGCCTGGCCAACACAGTGAAACCCTGTCTCTACTAAAAATACAGAAATTAGCTGGGTGTGGTCGCGCCTGCCTGTAGTCTCAGCTACTCAGGAGGCTGAGGCAGGAGAATCGCTTCAGCACAGGAGGCAGAGGTAGTGGTGAGCTGAGATCGTGCCATTGCACTCCAGCCTAAGTGACAGAGCAAGACTCCGTCTCAAAAAAAAAAAGAATATTATTCCCCGGGATTAGTGACTGGGCTTCAATTCCTCATTTGTGAAATGGGGATAAAATCTCTACCACATGGGGCTGCTATCTGACTCGAATGTACGTGAGTCATCGTCCACAGTGCCGGGCAAATATTTACTAATCCCCTTCTCATCTCCTTGAAATGTCTGCTCGCCTTGACGCAGCACATGAAGTACGAGTGCAAGCCCAGTGGAGCCTACATGAGGTGGCTCTCTATATATCATGCATATATACATGCATGTACGGATGTGTAGGTGTTATGTAAAACACTATTTAAATCCCATAAGATTCAAGACTTGGTAAGAGGAGGAACCAGGAGACCTACTCAGCCAGAACAGAGCTCAAACATTTGTAGCCTCCATCCAATAGCAAGGACATAGAGGCAGGCCATCTCCGATGAGAGATGTGTGTCACATGATGACAGTGGCAGTGGTTATAATGATGGTGATCAGGTCTTAAGGGCTTAGCATGTACCAGGCACTGTGGCCAAGCTCTCTACTATTACCTTATTTAGGCCAGATGCGGTTGCTCACGCCTGTAATCCCACCACTTTGGGAGGCCGAGGCAGGCAGATCACCTGAGGCCAGGAGCTCGAGACCAGCCAGGCCAACATGGCAAAACCCTGTCTCTACTAAAAACACAAAAAATTAGCCAGGTGTGGTGGCAGGCACCTGTAATCCCAGCTACTCGGGAGGCTGAGGCAGGAGAATCGCTTGAACCCGGGAGGTGGAGGCTGCAGTGAACCGAGATCATGCCACTGCACTCCAGCCTGAGCAACAAGAGCAAAACACTGTCTCAAAAAAAAAAAAAAGATTATCTCATTTAATCATTGAACCTCATGTGTACATATTATTATTCTCATTTTGTAGATGAGGAAACTGAAGCCCAAGAGTTGATTGGGATGGCTACTAAATAGACTAAAGGATTCATCCAAAGGGACCTTGATAGTAGCAGGCAGGAGCTGGAACCAGAGAGGAGATGAGATCATCCACGCAGGGAAAGGAAGGTGTAAAGATCACGTGGGTGACAACCAGACCCTGGGCAGAACCCACATTCCAGGGGCCTGGGGAGAAGACAAACCTAGGAAGGAATCGGATGAGCACAGCTTCAAGGGTCCTGGGACCCACAGGCAAGAGGAGGAAGACCCTCAACGCAGCCTCCAGGCTTGGCCACCCCTCTGTCACCGTGTCTTGCAGCTTGTTTTTGTTTGTTTTTCCTCAGTGACTTCAAATATGGACAAAAGAAGTATGTTTGTTTCAATGCTGTGGACACCACAGGTCTGTGGGGAACGCTATCCTGAAAGACAGCAGAGCTGAAATTATAAACGACTTCTACTTGCTGATACACAGAACCAAAACCAGCAAGATGACATTTAGCTAACAGAGACGCGTCTAGCTCCCACATTTAGGTTCAAAAAAATCAGCTGCACCGGAACAGAAATGGGGAAGTGGAGATTGACAGCAGGGGAGGGGATAAAGAACGAGGGAAGGTATCTGACACCCCTACTTCTCCTCAAGGGGGGCCAGGAGCACAACTCAGCGCTGGTGGGGGCCACAGCTTCAGGCGGCATCAGCATCAAAGCTGCCCCTAGGCAGCAGCTGTAATCTCAGGCCTCCGGGCTCAGACTCACAGCAGGCCTGGGGTTCCAATCCCCTGGTGACTCTGACCCTGCTGAGCTTCCCTATGGGACGTCCTTCCTCCCGCTCTGTATTAGACTGGGAGGGCTGCTGTGATAAAGCTGCAAACCCAGCAGTGGAAGCAACACAGATTCCTTGCCTTGTCGCCTTGGGGGTCAGAAGGCTGAGATCAAGACATCGGCAGGATCGGCTCCTCGGAGGCCTCCCTCCTTGGCTTGCAGACGGCATCTTCATGCTCCCACGTGCCCTCCCGGTTCGTGTGCCTGCCTCCAAATGTCCCCTTTTTATGAGGACACCAGGCATACTGGACTAGGGCCCACCCTAGTAACCTCATTTTACCTGGATGACTTCTGTAAAGACTCTCCATATAAGATCACATTCTGAGGTGCTGAGGGTTAAGAGTTTAATGCAGGAATGTGGTGGGAACGTCATTCAACCCATAATACTCTTTCAGTTCCTGTGACCCAGAAGGTCCATCATCAGCTAACTGCTCTCCTCACCTGACATTCCAGTGATCTCTGCAATATCTGTCTTCATGCCAATGACACTCAAATCTTTACCACAACCCTAGTTCTCTCTCCTGCTTCTAGATGTGACGCCAACTGCCTGCTCAGCACCTCAGCCTCGACACATCCCACACTGCTCTGGCATTCACTTTTGCCCTGGGAAAAGAGCCATATTCCTTGGAGGCTAAGACCATGCACTGGGGAGCCGGAATGGCTGGAATTCTGCTCTCCTTAGTTCCCAGCTCTATGAGCTTGGGCTGGTTATTCCCCATTTCCTCGCCTAGTTATGTGGACTGATAGGCTCCCTATAAAGAGTAGTTAACACACACAAAAGGATTAGAAAAAAGCCTCGGACAGCATAGTGTCTAATACATGTTGACTATTCATTAAGTTAACTACGTGCATGAAGCCATTCTCCCAGGAACTTAAGCTTTAAAAAAAAAAGTGACTCTTAGGATTAGCTTGTCAATTTCTACCAAAAAATGAGCTTTTGATAGGGAATGCATTGAACCTGTAAATCAGTTTGGGTAATGTTGCCATCTTTTTTTTTTTTTTTTTTTGAGATTGAGTCTCATTCTGTCACCCAGGCTGGAGTGCAGTGGTGTGATCTCAGCTCACTGCAAGCTCTGCCTCCCAGATTCATGCCTTTCTCCTGACTCAGCCTCCCAAGTAGCTGGGACTACAGGTGCATGCCACCACGCCCAGCTAATTTTTTGTATTTTTTTTTTTTAGTAGAGACGGGGTTCCACCATGTTAGCCAGGATGGTCTCGATCTCCTGACCTCATGATCCGCCCGCCTCGGCCTCCCAAAGTGCTGGGATTACAGGCGTGAGCCACCGCGCCCGGCCATGTTGCCATCTTGATAAGTCTTCCGATCCATGAGCATGGTATGTCTTTACATTAATAGGTCTTGTTTAACTTCTTTCAGTGATGTTTTTATGGTGGTCAGTTTACAAGTCCTGAAGTTCTTTTTGTGAGGTTTATTCCTAATTATTTTGCTATTTTTGAGGTCATTTGACTTCCTCCTTTCCAACCTGGATGCTGTTTATCTCATTTTCTAACACAATTAATACCTTTTTGCACAATGTTGAATCTAAGTGGCAGGAGTGGACATCCCTGTCTTACTCCTATTCTTAAAGAGAACCTTTTTTTTTTTTTTTACCATTAAGTGTGATGTTAGCTGAGGGCTTTTCAAAGTTATCCTTTATCCATTTAAGGAATTTCACTTTTATTTCTAATGAGGCTTTGGTTCTGTTTCCTGCTGATTTGTATCATGAAAGGATACCCTCAGTCTCCTGCCTGCAAATCCATTCTCCCCACAGCTCCTAATGTGATCTTCCTAAAATGCGAAGCCCATGATGTCACAGCTTTTTCCTCAGACTACAGAACACTGTCCAGGCACAGGCCCCTCTTCATTTCTCACCAGTTTTGCTTTGCCCTTAGACTTTTGGCAACAAATTGATTAAGATTTCCTAACATACACTGCTACTTCTTCCCCCAAGATTTGTTCTTTCTGTCCCTTCTGTTTGGAATGCAATTGCTATGACCATTCATTTGCCCCTATAATTCTTTTTAAATTGCTTGATTTCATCTTAGAAAACTTCCCTAAATGCAATGTAGGTAAGCTTCCTTTCTCCTATGCTATCAACACTCTGTGCACATGTGTATCATTACAATTACTATACTATATTCTAATGTTATGTTTATGGCTCCATCTTTCCCCATAGACAATCAATTCATTAAAGGCATTGTCTCTGCCTTATTGACCTTTGTTTCACAGCATTTAACACAGAGCCTTGCATATAGTATATAACATATGGCATTATTGAACGAATGAATGACTCATCAAATCGATCCTTCACTTGACCAGCATAGTGATTTTTCTAAAGTGCAAATTTGATTTAACACTCAATTGCTAAAAACCTTTCAATAGCTGCAGATACATTTCAGGATCAAGTCCAGATTTCTTCACAGGTTATCAAAGATTCTCCAGGATCTGCCCTGACCCCACCTCTCTCCATTCGCATCTTTTGTAACACACCCCATGCTCTGTCACCCAGAGCTCATTCAAGCCTCCTACATTTGCTTATGTCACACCCTCTGCCTCAGAGTGCCTTGAACACCCTTCCCTACCATTTACCTGGAAACCACCCCAATCATTTTCTCAAGAGTCAGCTCAACATCACCTTTGAGCTCTAGATTTGTTTATACAGCTGTCGACTTTGCTTGGATGTTTTAAAGGCACCCTAAACTCGCCAGATCTAGGACTAAACTCATGATCACCTCTACCCTACCTCTGCCAATAAAAAGAGAACACCTTTCCTTTCCCATGTGCCCTAGCTCAACCATGATTCCACTCCCTATCCAGCGCCCAGGCCAGAAATCTGTGAGCCATTACTGATTTCATCACCTCTCTCCATGTCCTTTTTTTGTTCCCAAGTGTCTCTGAAATCCACCCATTTCTCTCTGGCTCCACATCCAACTTACTCCAAGCTATCACCGTGTTTTCTCTCATCTTGTACAACAGCCTCTTCACTGACCCCCTCCGCCTCCACACTGGCCTCCCCATCCAGCAGCTGGGGTGCAAATCTCATCATCTTGCTCCTCCTCAAGCGCAGTCCTGAAAAGGCTCCCGTTGCTCTGATGATCAATAATACCCAACCCCACTGTGGCGTTGCTCTGATGATCAATAATACCCAACCCCACTGTGGCGTTGCTCTGATGATCAATAATACCCAACCCCACTGTGGCGTTGCTCTGATGATCAGTAATACCCAACCCCACTGTGTCGTTGCTCTGATGATCAATAATACCCAACCCCACTGTGGCGTTGCTCTGATGACCAATACTCAACCCCACTGTGGCGCTGCTCTGATGATCAATAATACCCAACCCCACTGTGGCCTCTAAAACTGTGTGTTCAATTCTTCCCCCACCACTGCTCCCACCACCTAGCCCTCTGCCACCTCTGCTTTGAGCATTCTCCCTCTCCTCCTTTCAACTCACTAACGATGACTCATCCTTCTGATCTCAGCTTGCACTTCATCTCCCCAGAAAAACCTGGTCTTACACCCTTGTCTAGGCCTGCCTATGAAATCACATCCCTTTTCTTCACAGCTTTTATCTCAGTTTGAAGTAATATCCTCATTTGAATTAAATTACTATGTCTACAGACTATAAACCCATGGAAGAAGGCACCATGTCATCATGTCCCTATTGTCCAGCACATGGCTGCCACAGCGAAGGCACTCAATAAAGTATTTGTTAAGCAAAATCTTTATCATTGTAACTCTCGAGGAGGAATGGCCAGTTCCCTCCTGCGGGCTCCACTGTGCCTTGTCAGTATCGTAGCATAGCGTGTAGGGCATCCTGTTAGAATCCTCTGTTGATGTATCTTCTCCTACTGGACTGTGAGTTTCACCTGGACAGGCTTCTTCGTGGCCATCCCTCGCACTCAGCCGAGGCTCAATAAATATCTCACAACTGGAAGGCGTATTCAAGGGATGGGTGGATTCTGGGTGCTACAAGTTAAAACGACAAAAGTTCATTGGTAAATACCATAAAAGGGGTGAGGAGATCACAGTGGGTTTGTCCACCAGGGCCATTTGACTCAAAGACAGAGAGGCTTAGGAGAGATGGACTCCAGACTCCCTCACCTCAGGATTAGGAGCTGCTAAGGTCGACTTGGTGAGGCTCCCAAGGCAGGGACCAGGACCCATGAGTGGAAGCTGCGGGTGGTAGCTACAGGAAAGAGCCTGTGCTCCCACCACTGGCTGTTACCAAGCAGGACGCCACAGCCACCACACAGCCCTGCCTTTGCTACAGCTTCAGCTAGATTCCTGATGTTCAAGAGTGTTTGTTGAACACCTGTTACATGAAAGCCGGGAACCAGGGAAAGAGACACAGAGAAGATCCACGTTACAACAGAGGGGAGCTCGCAGATGATCACGCAGGCTGCCTCCAACCCTCGGGCTCTAAGAAATCACTTTAATAAATTAAAAGGACAATCTCGCCTGTTTTAATATGTAACCCTTCAGCCAAAAAAGATAAATTTCTTTGGGTCTATTGACATGGGACCCCCTGGCTGTCAATCAATGTCCAAAAAAGCAGGATAGCTAAACCAATTGAATGTATAATTTGATTTTTGCAACAGTTGCCAAATGGATTGGCAATGCCTCATGGGAAAGGGGTTATGTTCTAACAAAACAAAGACATCATCTCTCTTTTTCAAAGACACTTGCAAACCTTTAAAATAACTTATCTGAGAGCCACTACTGACGATCAAGGGCATACCTTGCTTGGGGAGCCGTAACAGTCAATACACTTGCTTATGGCCCACAAGGAACACATGGAGGGGAAGGGAGTGGTGGGGTTTGGAATTGGGGGGCCAGAGCTCCCTCCAGTCATGTTAGCTGTATAATTGAGGACAGTCTTCTTGACCTCTCTGAGCATCAGCTCACTCCTTGCTAAGTGAAAGGGTAACATTCAATGCAGACAGGCTTGCTGGGTGAATCAGAAGAGAACCACCACAACGCCAGGGTCCCATCCACATGCTCAACACTTCCCGCCACCACCTGCTTCGTGTAGCCTATGATCCCCTGAAGAAAATGATAAACACACAGACATCTGGCAGCACCAACCTGGGAGCAAGGCGACGGGAGCATTCAATGCAACCTGGACATTCACTAGTTATGTAACTTCAGTGCAATCATTTAACATCTTAAAGCCTCAGTTTCTGCCCTGAAAAGTGAAAATAATGATAATGCTCCCACACAGGGATCCTGCGAGGCTCAAATGAAAAATGGATACAAAAGTACTCTGTGAAACTTGGGTTATTATTACTGCAAGTAGAAATACTAACAAATTATTTTTTAATTACACATTTATTTTCCTTCTTCTATCATACAAGAAAAAGATCACATGATTCCTGAGAGAAATCTGGCAATAGCCTGTCTCTGCAGCGGGAGCCTTGGAGTTTTGTAATATTAGAACGGAACTGCTGAAGCAATGGAGCTCCAGCCCTGCTTCCTCCGTGACCTCTGCAGAAACAGAAGATGCAGCCTCAGGCTCAGAGAGATGAAGAAAAATCATCTGTTTCTAAGTTACGACCATGAAGAAAAGAGTACCGCCACTGATACAATATGAGGGCTGTCAGAGGAGCCATGGAATGGAGATATTGCAGAGAAGATGCTAAAATAAAAAGGTGTGAAAGCAGACAGAATGACAAAAATTTAATGCAAGAAGGGGAGAGCTTCAAAAAAGCAGGCCCAAATAAAATGAGCATAAAGCCATTGTGCTGCAGCAAAAATTGGAAAAGCCTCCCTTTTCCATTCAAAAGCCTCCCTTTTCCATTCAAAAGCTTCCCTTTTCCATTCAAAAGCCTTCCTTTTCCATTCAAAAGCCTTCCTTTTCCATTCAAAAGCCTTCCTTCTCTTCTTTCTGTGGACCAGGTGGAGAGGAGGGAGGAGAAGGGAGGGAGGAACCAATCCATCCTCAATGAAGGACGAAATGAGTGCAGGGGTCTGGGAAGATTCAGGAACAGAACAATGAGATCCATGTAACACTGTGAGATGCTAAGCAAGGTGACTGTCATCCAATCTGGGGCTAAGAATGCAATTAAAATAAAAATCCAACTCATTTTCCACGAGTGAAACTCTCAGATACCAATTCTGTATTTGATCATACATTTTCTTTTTCACTAAATTCAGTAATCTTTCTTTAAAAAAAAAAAAGAGGGGGTTCTTTTTCTAAGACTAATGCATTTTCACTGTCAAAACATTAGGAAACAGTGAAAAGCAAAAAGAAGAAAAATTGCCTATAATCCCAAAACACAGAAATAACCCTTGTTAACATCTTGGTGTATATTCTTCTAGACAGTTTTCTATGCATATATATAAATGCATATTTTTATAAGAACAGGATCATATCATTCACACTGTTTTATAACTTGCCTTTTATTTCTTAAGTCATAGGTAATTTTCTATGTTAATAGTCTTTCTAGACCTTTATTTTTAATGGTCATATGTCATAATTTCATTCCCTGTTGTTGGACATTTATGTTGCTTCTGATAACCCTAGTATTATAAATAATGCTATAACAGATAACCTAATATATACATGTTGGTGCATTCATCCATTTTTTTCTTCGACATGGAATTGTTAGTCAAAAGATTTGTATATGATAGTAGACCAAGTAACAGCCCCCCTTCAAATATATCCACATCCCAATCCCAAGAACCTGTGAAATGTGACTTTACATACAGAAGGGACTCTGCAGATGTGGTTAAGATGAAGGTTCTGAGATGAGGGGATTATCCTGGCTTATCCTAGTAGGCTCCCAATATAATCACAAGGGTCCTTATTAGGGAAAGAAGGAAGCAGGAATGTCAGAGGAAACTGAATGTGCAACACTGCAAGCTCTGGAGACAGAGGAAGGAGCCACAAGCCAAGAGATGCAGGCAGCCTGCAGAAGCCAGGAGGGCAGGGAGACAGACTCTCCCCAAGAGTGCTGGGAGTGAAGGCGTTTCACCTACTGAGACCTCTGGCCTCCAAAACTGCAAGATAACAAATTTGTGTTGTTTCAAGCCACTGAGTTTACAGTATCTCTTACAGCAGCAATAAGAACCACATATATGTTTAATAAATTTAAACGTTTAATTTAAAAGTATGTTACTTCTAAAGTAAACGATATTTGATAAATCACTACAACCTTCCCATTCTAGTCCTGCAAGCTGAGCAGCATCTGTGCTCTGGAGCCACCCAGACTCCCCTGCTGTGGACGGTGGGCAGGCTGGAATGGAAGTAACGTTGTCTTGAGCATCTACTATACGCCAAACACTACCCTGGATTCATATCATCTCTTCCCCTAAAGTTGGAAACAAGAACTTATTTGACACGATTTTACAACTTAAAATGAGAGCTCAAGAATGTCAAGTGACTTCCCCTAGATGCATGTATGTATTCATCCATCATCCATCAGCTACTGGAAGAACACCCACGAACATCCAGACGCTGAAGTTTAGGCACTGAAGTTGCAGCATGTGTAAGACAGAGTCTCTGCCCTTGGTGGAACTTCCCTGCCAGGGACAGACCCAAGAAGTGGAGAGCCAGACTGGGTGCCTAAGTCCTGCCTGTCCACAACACAGTAACCTCCCCCGCCCACCGCCGCCAAGCCTGCAAGTCTCTTCCTCTGCCTTTTTCTTTTGTTCTTAATACCTAATACCTAAAATTCCACTTCAGTAAATTTAGATTTAAAATGCCTACATCTATTATCACATTTACTATCACCCCTACCAGGATGCAGGCTCTACGGAATCAGGAATCTTTCTTTCTTCCAGTCATGGGTTTATCCCACACACCGAGAATAGTGCCTTGCACATAGCAGGCCCTCAGGAGGTAATTGTTGAATTACTGACCACGGCCCATGCAATTTCCCCTGTATCCCACTGCTCTCCAACTCCTTAGACATCTGCCGACGTCTCCTCTGCAAAGGTCTGCCCCCTGCCTACCTCCAAATCATGTCCACAAATACAGCACATTAGGCAAGGAAGAAAGAGAGTACTGCATTTTAAATAAAGCAATATTTCATAGATAATGCCAGAATGTCTTCTGAATCTCATCCAAATCATTTAGCTAAAGTAAGGAAGGAAGTCAAGTCTCTCTGCAAATCCAAAGAAAACCAAGCATTACATGTAAAAGAGGAGCAAAAAAAACCCAAATCAAATTCTCAATCCTATTTCTGAAACAAGCCTTGTGTAAGGTGCCCACGGTGGTGCAAAGCACTGTTTCATGAGAAAGGGCAGCCCTGTGTGGCCAAACAGATGAACTGCAATGTTCCACATCGCCTGCCACTGCACCAACCACGTTCCTCTTCCTCACGCCGCCAGGGAATATAGTCTGCGGCCCCTGTTTTAGAAGTTCCTGCCCTATTTAGGCTAATATTCAGAATCTACAACGGACTTAAACACATTTACAAGAAAAAAACAAACAACCCCATCAAAAAGTGGGCAAACGATATAAACAGACATTTCTCAAAAGACATTTATGCAGCCAACAGACACATGAAAAAACGCTCATAATCACTGCTCCTGAGAGAAATGCAAATCAAAACCACAATGAGACACCATCTCACGCCAGTTAGAATGGTGATCATTAAAAAGTCAGGAAACAACAGATGCTGGAGAGGATGTGGAGAAACAGGAAGGCTTTTACACTGTTGGTGGGAGTGTAAATTAGTTCAACCATTGTGGAAGACAGTGTGGCGATTCCTCAAGGATCTAGCACTAGAAATACCATTTGACCCAGTGATCCCATTACTGGGTATATACCCAAAGGATTATAAATCATGCTACTATAAAGACACATGCACACATATTTTTATTGTGGCACTATTCACAATAGCAAAGACTTGGAACCAACCCAAACGTCCACCAATAATAGACTAGGTAAAGAAAACGTGGCACATATACACCATGGAATACTACGCAGCCATAAAAAAACAATGAGCTCATGTCCTTTGCAGGGACATGGATGAAGCTGGAAACCATCATTCTCAGCAAACTATCACAAGGACAGAAAACCAAACACCACATGTTCTTACTCATAGGTGGGAATTGAACAATGAGAACACATGGACACAGGGAGGGAAACATCACACACCAGGGCCTGTTGGGGGGTGAGGGGCTGGGGGAGGGATAGCATTAGGAGAAATATCTAATGCAAATGACAAGTTGATGGGTGCAGCACACCAACATGGCACATGTATACCTATGTAAGAAACCTGCACATTGTGCACATGTACCCTAGAACTTAAAGTATAATAAAAAATAATAAATAAAATAAAAAGGAAGCTTGAAGATTCCTGATAAAAAAAAAAAAAGTTCCTGCCCTATTTAATAGTCAATGAAGGGGAGTAGATATCAGTGAACCAGATTATCATGAGTTCTGAAACAAGAGCGAGATCCCTAAGCACGCGCTATGCATCGTAGAATGTTTCCAGTGCTTAAATTAACTGCCTGACTTCATCAGAAGTGGCTATTTTTATCCGTTTTACAGATGAGGAAGTTGAGGCTTAGAGGAGTTAGTGACTTGCTAAAATGTCTCATGGATAAGAACTGACTGACCCTAGAGTTTGCTGGGACTCAGTGTTTCCATCTAAAGCAAGAACGCCCATCTCCCCCAACCCTTCAGTAGGGGAGAACACATCACCTGCAGGTATTTGCTGGACACTTACTGTGTTCCAGGTACCTCGCACACACACAACACTCAAGGTAACTCTCATCACAATTTTACAGAGGTAGAAGCTGCAGCTCAAAGAGATGAAGTGGCTAGCCCCGGATGACGCAGCTAGCATACAGCCGAGTCAAGATTCAATCCCTGGTCTTCCACTTCAGATACAGGTCAGGTATCCTCTAACTGAAAAGCTCAGGACCAGAAACACCTCCAATTTTTTTTTTTTTTTTTTTGCATTTTGGAATATCTGCATATACATAATGAGCTATCTTTGGGATGGGACCCAAGTCTAAACATGAAATTCATTTATGTTTCATATATACCTTATTCACATAGCCTGAAAGTAACTGTATATGATAATTTTGATAATTTGGTGCCTGAAACAAAGTTTTGACTGCGTTTTGACTGTGACCCATCACATGAAGTCAGGTGTGGAATTTTCCACTTGTGGCGTCATGCCAGTGCTCAAAAAGTTTCAGATTTGGCAGCATTTTGGATTTCAAGTTAGGGATGCCCGATCTGCACAACTGTTCATTCCAGCACATCACAGGGCCACAAGAGAGGCACGGCAATGGCTCAGCATCTACATTCATCTGCGCAATGAGAGGCCTCAAAAAGGGAGAAAGGGAGGGAAGGAGAGAAAGGTGGAAAGGGCAAGGGGGCAGGGCACTACAGATGCAGAGCAGGCCACCAGGATGCCCAGAGCAGCGGCATGGTGCAGAGACACGTACAAAGAGGCCTGGTTGCAGGCAGACGGGCAGCCTCCCGCAGCCAAACCCGAGTGTCCGACAGCAAGGAGCCCTGAGCTGTCTTTCCCTGAAGGTGCCTCTGTGGACAGAGCTGCCCGCAACAGCCCCTAGCAGACCGGTTAGGACACTAGTCCTGCAGTGTGACGCTATCTGTCTGCCTTGAATTTCCAAGGCTTACCACTCTATTTCTGTAAATTATACTGAGCTGTACCGAGAGAATCCAGGTGAAACTGAGAATGAGTGAAATACTGAGGTTTCTCTTTCAAGAATGAGTGATACAGGGGACAGCCACAGCCTGCCAGCTTGCTCTTTCCCTCCCCTCCTGCCACTCCCTGAACTCATACTCAGCCTCATGCCTAGGCTCCGGCCCTACCGAACTACTCGTGTTTGCCCCAAACCAGCACGTGGTGTCAGCCCCCTGCTTCTCCACATGATGCTTGCGTGGAAGGCTTTCCTACGTACTCTAACCTAGGCCAGTACTGCTTCCTTTATTGATCTGCTCATTACACTGAGTGCCTTAAGGACAGTACCTATCTTATTTGATCTGTATTTCCAGAACTAAGTCCAGTGCTTAATACATAATAGGTGCTCAGTAAATATTAAATAAATGAATGAAAGATCAACAAACTATATCACCTGTCCACACTGCAAAATAATTCAGTTGAGGGGAAGAGGGCAGACTCAAAAGCATGAAGCTCCGTGAGGTGGATGGTGGTCATGGTTGCACAGCAATGTGAATGCACTTCTTGCCGCTGAACTCCTCACTTAAAAATGGTTACAGGGGCCGGTACAGTGGCTCATGCTGTGTTCTCAGCACTTTGGGAGGCTGAGGCATAAGAATTGCTTCAGGCCAGGAGTTTGAAACCAGCCTGGGCAATAGGCTAAGACCTCATCTCTACAAGAAAATATTTTTTTAATTAGCCAGGCATGGTGGCACACATTTGTGGTCCTAGCTACTTGGGAGACTGAGGTGGGAGGACTGCTTGAGCCCAGGAGTTCAAGACTGTAGTTAGCTATAATTGCACCACCACACTCCAGTCTGGGCAACAGAGCGAGACCGTCTCAAAAAAAAAAAAGAAATTATTACAATGGTAAATTTTACATTATTTGTATTCTACCAAAATTTTTTAAAATAATTTTTTAAAAACATAGCCCACACTCTTTCAGCTCTGGAGAACTGCCCAGTTCCTGCAGGAAGGTGGCAGCTATGAAAGCAGAGGGCTTGCCAACCGCCAGTCCCACCAGCCCTGTGCAGAGCTGCTACCCACTCCACAGCCCCACTCCAGGACCATCAACCCTCAGCTCCAGAAGCACAGCAGCTTGGTCTACCCTCACGGTGACTTTCAAAGCCAAATTCCTCAAGTTTCTAACTTGGGCTGTGAGTGCCTTAAAGTGAGGGACTAGTCTCTCCCGATGCCCAGAACCCAGCCTGGAGTCCTGAGCCTAGTCAGCATTCAGTAGAAAACAACAGTAGCTGCCGGCCATGGAGCAGAGATTACGTGTCCAATTTTCTGGATGGCATGGCCATTTTCCACCAAACAGAACCAATTCCAAGTCTGCTGCTATCTCAGTGCTGAATGAAATAACGAATAACTGAATGAAGCACTGAATGAATGACTTTGGTGGGAAACGGAGAGGGTGGCAGGCAGACGGACCAGAGAGGGGAACGCTGTGTGGCGCATCTCACATGGCAGCCAGCATCTAGGGAAATGTCTGAGTCCAGACATCTGATCAGCCTGACTATACCTTCAGAATACATCCAGATTTCCCAATAGTTATTGTAGCCTTTGTTTCAATAAACTGTCTTTTAAGGGAGATAAGGGGGAGGGGAGGGGACTCAGAATATAATTATTCATTCAGGTCTCCAAGCATGGATAAGGTCAATGAAAAGCCTATTAACTCCAGGAGCAAGAAGAGAGTTGTAAAAAGAGAACTGACTTACTAATGATATTTTAAAAAGAAGGTTTAGCATTAATTAACAAATGGAAAGGAGGAGAAGTTTTTAGAGAAACTAAAAATATCTCGCCTAATAAAAGAATTGCTAATTTAAATCGTTCATGACGACAAGATACAAAAAGTTTAGAAGGAGTAAAATTTCTATGCTGTGCATCTTCTATTAAAACATGTGGCAGACAAATGGGGAGAAGTCACCCAGCACCCACATGTACTCAGCAAACACAGCGACCACCCCGACAAGCCAGGGCGGCTCCAGGTTGTGGGGAGGGACACGGAGATGCTCGAGAGCCACACCTCATCTTCCGACTCATTCTCTCACAATGCTTACAACCAAACCTCACAAAAGAAAGACCGCAGTTGCTGCTCACTGTACCCCGGTGGCTCCCCAGCACATAATTTGGCTTCTGCCCATAAACTCTATAGAAACTTCCCCTAAAAATTTCCTAAGTGGTCAACAAATCCACATTGCCAAATTCAGGGGCTATTTTTCACATTTCTCCTGCTGGGTCTCCCTGCTATTAATCGTGTCTATCTTTTCTGGACAATGCCTTGGTTTCTGCCACCCATCCTTCTTCCTTCTTCCTCTTCTGTGAACAGCTCTGCATCTTCCCATCCCTCAGACGCGGGGATGCAGAATTCAGCAATGGCTCAATTTCCTCTCCCACAGGACCATGCCTTGAGTGACTGCTGCCATTCTGTGGCTGTCTTCTCCCCTGCCTGGTACTAACAGCCATGTCTCTGTCTCTAGCTCAGACTTGGCTGGACAGCTAGGCATGGTCTCCTGGGCAGCGCAGGCCCACAGCCTCAGCGAGTCCAGGTGGAACTCCGCATGGGCCTGCCACTCTTCCCTCCATCCACAGCCACACAAGTCAGGAACCAAAATCCACCCCGCCACGTCCTGCCAATCCCTGATGTGTGTCCATTTTATCATCTGAATGTCCCCTGTATACAGCCTCTCCTGCCCATACCTAACTCCTGGCTCAAGCCCGCATCATCTCTCAGCCCCCACCAGCAGCGGCCCCTGCCTCTCTCTAGTCTAGCATGAGCAGGCTGCTGGGATGACGGGGCCACAATACCTGGCCTTGCTCGTCATAAGGTAATGCCTTATGTGTAAGTACTTACTATGTACTAGGAAATGTGCCAAATGTTTTAATGGATAAACAGATTCAATGCCAACACTCCCTTTATAAAATGAGCACTAGGCTGGGCGCACTGGCTCACACTTGTAATCCCAGCCCTCTGGGAGCCCGAGGCGGACAGTTCACCCGAGCGAAACCCCGTCTCTACTAAATATAAAAATTAGCCAGGCGTGGTGGCGTGTGTCTGTAATCCCAGCTACTGGGAAGGCTGAGGCAAGAGAATCGCTTGAACCCGGGAGGCAGGGGTTGCAGTGAGCCAAGATCGCGCCACTATACTCCAGCGTGGGTGACAGAGTGAGATTCCATCTCCAAAAAAAAATAAAAATAAAATAAAATAATAAAATAATAACACAAAAAAATTAGCCAGGCATGTTGGTGCATGCTTGTTGTCCCAGCTACTCGGGAGGTTGAGGCAGGAGAATCACTTGAACCTGGGAGATAGAGGTTGCAGTGAGCTGAGATCACGCCACTGCACGCCAGCCTGGGTGACAGAATGAGTGTCTGTCAAAAGGAAAAGAAATGAAAGAAAGGGAAGGGAAGAAGAGGGGAGGGGAGGGGAGCGGAAGGAGGGAAGGGAAGGAAACGGGAGGGGGGTAAGCGGGGAAGGAGGGAAGGGAAGGGAAGAACTACCATTATCTTCATTTGACAGATGAGGAAGCTGAAGTCCATAGAGCTCAAGTATCCTACCTGAGATTATCTGCAAGGCAGGAGCAGAGCCACAGTTCAAACCAAAGCAACCTGCCCAGAGCCCAGGCTATCAGCCACTCTATCCTGGTGCCTCTGCCTACCTCTCCAGAATCGTCCCTCACCCCTCACTGTACCCTACCCCTGAAAACATATGACCCAGTGAGACCCAACTACTTCCTATGTCTGCACTTTTCTCTGCTCACGCTGCTGCCTCTGCTAAGTGCCATGATTCTGCCTCCCTCGATGTCTGGAGCAGCCGGGGTGCCCCGACTGCCCATGCTGTCTATAACTCCTCCAGAAGCCCTACCTGCATGCACCGCAGCATGCTCTGCATATGTGCACCAAGGACCAGGTGGTGTGGAGTCCAGCTGGAATAGCAGCCTCAGTGGGATATCACTCATCATGATGCCCAAAAGCCATGACAGAAGGCTCCCCAAAATCAACCCCTGTGCAATAACACATGCCCATCGGGTCCCATGGTTCCCTTCCCAGCAGCCTGGCTGGGCATCAGCAGTGAGTGCCATCACACCAATATACAGATGTGAGCTTAGACCAACAAAACTTTGAACTGGAAAGAAGAGAAGCCAGAAATGCTATCCCCTCCAGCCCTAACCTTCTAGGGTACCAAATGCAACGCTGATTGAAAAGTCATTCCTCCTGGAAGGCCATGCTCTCAGTCACACCCAGGGTCGGGAACGGAGTGGACACATGGTCCTCACCTCCAGGGAGCTCAAGTTCCCACGGGGAGTCGGGATTGTGAACACACACAGGAGCGTGTGCAAGCGGTCCAACAGAATACGGTTAAAGAAGGGAGGGAAGGCATGAGTATCATGAGTAGTGTTTCTAGGGAAATATTTTCCCCAGACATCCCAGGGTCTGGCAACATGTGTGACAAAATCCCCCACTCCTCCAGCATGAGGAATTTCAGATACCGAGCTTGGGTCTGGAAGGCCACATGCAGCAAGAAAGCAAGCAGGCAGCTCTGCAGAATGGGAGTGCTGGTTTCTAGACACCTGCACTTACAGCTTAGCCAACTCGTCTATCCATCTTTCTCTTCCACATGTGTATACAGCCTCCTCATCCAATGAAAGAATGGCAGTTCCCAAATCTGAAGCCCTGTGCTGGGCCTAGGCCTGACATGTTGCCCCACTCCCTCCCAGCTGAGCCAAGAACTGGTACTGCCTCCACTCAACAGCTGGGGAGGGAAAGCAACTTGTCCTCTACCTCCCAGTGAGCATCATTGCTGCTTAGCTTGTTTGAATGCAAAACGCACAATCTCGCCATTATAGTACTGAAGACCAAAAAAGGTAGCTGAATCAATCAGACAGGAGTATTCACTGGCAGCTGCCTGTATTTTCACAATGGTCCCAGGTCACACAGGACACAGAAGAATCTAAGTGACAGTTCATAGCTTTCAAAAAAAAAAAAAACTTGTAACAATCAGTTTGAGATCAGAGTATGCAGGATTAATGTCAATATCCATGTGACACACAGCACAGGAATAAACAAAGAGCTAAGGCTCTTGGGACGTAAGCGGGACACTGACAATTAGGTAAAGGATTAATGGTTGTGCCACAGATTTTTATAGGAGGATTTCAAAAATAAGGGTGAAGTGGTTTAAGGACTGAAATAGGAGGGGGAAAAAACACCTCTGCACACACACCACACGCCAAAAGCACGAGGTACCTTGCACACCACAGCACCCCTCTGAATCCTCACAACAGTCCTCGGAAAGCCATCACCAGCCCCACCTGACAAGGGTGGAAACCGAGGTTCTGAGGACTGACTGAGGCCATAGAACTGGCAGCAGCTGGAATGACTCTCAAGCCTATGTCTGACTGGCAAAAAGACAGCTTCACCTTTAGACATGTGGTATTTACGGGAACATGAAAGCATGTGAATGAGAATATCTCAAAGAAAATTGGAAATGAAAGAGGAAAGCTCAAGTAGGAAGATGGGGCTGATGATGAGTTTTAAGCTCCTGCTATTTCATAGGCATGAATATGTATTTCTCTTTCTTTCATTTCTAAAGCAAAAGGCCACACGAAAGTTGACCCAGTACTTCTACAAAGAAACGACAGTAATTAAATGGCAACATCTCCATTTTCTCGATGATTAACTGAAGGGAAAGCATCCCTCTCACAGGAGGGCTCTGCTCTGGATGAACCTGCTCAAAGAGCAATGGTAACTCCGGCACCCAGAAAATATGCGTTATGGATAAAAGGAGAAGTTAAAGTTTTGCAGAAATCTATGCAGCAACTGTATGAAATGTGGCTTATGGCTGTAAGTCAGATGCATGGACGAGACTAAAAAAGACGCCAAGCCATCATCTCCCACTCCCCAAACGCCAGCTTTCTCCTCTATCAGGTCACTTGCTCAATAACGAAATGCACTGACGATGAGGTAGTTAAAGGTATCTAGGTATCTTATTAGTGTGGCAACTTTATCATTTTGTCATCACGGACTTTGATCATTTCAAAGTGATCAGGATGATTTTTAAAATTTGTCAATAACATATCGAAGGTGACACTGGCATAATGTAAGATTAACAATTCTCAAGTGAAGAATTCGGCAGCATTTAGTGCATTCACAATGTTATGCAACCACCTCTATTCAGTTCTAAAACATTTTTTTAACCCAAAAGGAAACGCTATACCCATTTAGCAGCTGATCCCCCTTCTCCCCACCCAGGACCTGAAAACCACCAATCTGCATTCTGTCTCTATGGATTTTCCTGTTCTGAATGTTTCCTATAAACACAGTCATATACACTTTCACTTCCCTTCTCTCACTTAGCCTGTTCTCAAGGATAATGGATGCTGAGTGGTTGCTGCTAGCACGAGTTAGGAGGAGGGCTCTTTGATGATTCCTCACCATCCTCAGAGTGAAGTCTGTTTTCATTTGGAATTTCTTGCTCTCATGTCTGGTCCTCCCACGAAGGCAAGGACAGACGGATCGAGGGCCAGGAGAGGTGGTGCTGCCTGAGGGGCCAGTGTCCAGGGGAACAGGCCTGGGGCCAGGCCATCCAGATCTGGGGTGCATTTCACTCTCTCCAGCTTCATGCTTTCCCTCTCCAAAATGATTTTTCTCCACAGCCCACAGATCTTTTATGCATTGAATAGTTATTGTGTCTCCTTCACTAGAGTGTAAGTTCTACGGGGAGATGCACCAGATTTTATTTACTGCTCTCTGCTCCTAGTGTTTTGAACATAGTAGGCTTTTAATAAATGCCTGTTGAATGAGTGACTGGATGCTGGAGATTCTCACACAAATTGTTTTCAAGGGGCTCGCAGTCCCCTGGAAGGACAGGCAGATGAACCAACATGCATGAGGTAAGCACGGGGCAAATATGAGCCCAGAAGAGCCTGTACATCTCTGAGGAAACTGGGTAAAATTCATTTATTTTTAAGTAAAAAAAAATAAAATTGCTATTAGTTTTTTAGAGTGAACATAGATAATACTTGAAATAAAAAATAGTTATTGAGTGCAAATCAAAACCACAGTGAAGCACCACTTCACATCCACTAGGATGGCTACAATAACACAGCTGGGAGGTAACAAGTGTTGGCGAGGGTGTGGAGAATTCAGAACCCTCACGCATGACTGGCGGGAATGGAAAATGCTTCAGCTGCTGTCGAATACGGCTCCTCAAACAGTTCAACAGAGAGTCAGCCTAGGATCCAGCAATTCCACGGAGAGGTACAGACCCAAGAGGACGGAAAACAGGCATCCAAGCAAATACATGCACACGCACGTTCACAGTAACCCGAAGGTGGAAACAGCCCAAGTGGCCATCGACAGATGACTGGACAAACAGAATGCAGATGTGGAAGGGCCGTACGATGACATATTGTCCAGCCACGAGAAGGAAGGAAGCACTGATGCTCAGCACGGCATCCATGAGCCTTGAGAACAGGCTAAGTGAGAGAAGGCAAGTGAAAGTGTATATGATTCCGTTTACAGGAAACATTCAGAATAGGAAAATCCATAGAGACAGAATGCAGATTGGTGGTTTTCAGAGCCTGGGTGGGGAGGAGGAGGATTAGCTGCTAAATGGGTATAGGGTTTCCTTTTCAGTTGAAGCTGTACCCTCAACCTCCCGGGCTCAACTGATCCTCCCACCTCAGCCTCCTGAATAGCTGGAACTACAGGTGTGCACCGCCATGCTCAGCTAGTTTCTACATTTTCTGTAGAGACGGGGTTTCACCATGTTGCCTAGGGTGACCTCAAACTCCTGGACTCAAGAATTCCACCTACCTTGGCCTCCAAAAGTGCTGGGACTACAGGCGTGAGCCACTGTGCCCTGCCATATATGAGTCTTTTACATGACTTTTTAAAAGCATTTTAATGAAAGCATTAAAATTATAATATAAATGTTCTTTTACTGCTGTTTTAACAAACAGAAGCCCTATCAGGATGCTCGTAATTTGTGATTTCTGGAAGTGGCAGTGGGGTGGGGACAGCTGGAGTTGCTGTATGACCGTGTCCTCTATGTCACACATGTGAGAGCCATGATCTTTAATTTCTGTTGGATGCTATGCTAGGCACCCTCCATAATCCTGAAATCACTCTACCAAAGGAGACAGTATCATGTCTGTTCTCTAGATTAAGAAACTAAGTTCACAGAAGGAAAATGATCTTCCAAAGGCTGCTCAGCCAATAAGCAAAATAGCCCCAACAGGAAGCCAAGTGTGTCTGATCCCAAATTCCACATCCTCTTTGCCTGTGGCCTCTCTGAAACATTTGTTGAGAATCTGACACACGCCAAGGATTCTGGGAGAAAGGTAGAAAAATAGTCTTTACCTCTCAGGAACTCGAAACCCAATTAGGGGGACATATAGACATCCCACTCTGGTCTGTAACAGAATGAGCTACAGAGACTCAAGGAGGCATGAAGAAGGCTCACTGGGAAACTGATGAGGATCAGAAAGAGCCTTAGAAAGGCAGGCTCAGGAGCACTCTTTGAAGGAAAGCAAGGGTGACGTGGTTGTTTTATAGCCCAACATGAGCTCACTCCTCTTCTGGTCACAACACCCCCATTTCCCTCTGGAGAACCACCCAGCTCCAGCGCTACTCCTGTGCTGGGGTGAGAATGGCCAGGCCTGCAGCCTCACAGGTGGATCTCAGACTCAGGCCTAGCCAGCCCCAGCCTCCAAGAACCTAGGGCAGGTGACTGGGTCGTGAAGAGGTGGGTCGGAGGTTTTTCAATGAAGACAGAGAAGTACACACTATTTTCTCATCATCCCACCTGGAAAACACCAGCCTGACACCTGGCCAGCCACATTCCTGCCACCTGGAGCCTAAGAAGGATGTCAAGTTGTAAGAAACAGGTTAGCGAGTTGAGAGATGATATCTGAAACTGAAAACAAACCTCCATCTGCAGTTTCCCATTAAATGAGCTGATAAATGACCTCTTCTGAATATACCACTTAGAGCTGGGGTTGGGCATTTCTGGATCTCTGGCTAGACAACCAAAATATCCTCTTCAATCTTAATATTCTTATGCATAAACATTACAGAGACCAAAAAAATACCTATCTCACTATAGACAGAAATAGATTGGTGACAGCATATATAGGTAAAGAAAAATACTCTTTTAAAAGAAGAAACAATTACTAAATAAATGCTGCAACTTTATTTATTCACCCATCCATTGAAAATATTAAAATTTTACTGTATGTATAAAATGGAACATCATCTAGGCCACTGCTGAAGACTAAGTTCTCAGGAAGAATATACCTGTAAAACTTACCCTCTAAGTCACTGAGGGTCTTTGTGATTCTCTGTGCTTACAGCTATGTCCTGTTAGATCTTACAAGACTTATTTATAGCAAGAATCACAAAGAGCAAGGGATAAAAGTACCTATCGAGTCAAAGCGCACCAAGAGCCGAGGTCGTCTGCCATGGAGCTTCTTCCACTCTCGAGCCCCCAGCACCTGCACTGCCTGGCAGTGCATCTGAGGGGGACAAAGGGACCCCGCGGACCCATAGGAGGAAAAAATTGGGAGAACTCCAAGTCCATATTCCTGAGATGCCCCCATGCTCTACTCCAGTGCCATGCTAATATTTATACTTTTTAGTGCATTCAAAGCAGGACTCTGGGGTAGGAGTACGGCCGCACCAACCACGGCACTGTGCAGGAATCACCTGGGGTGCTAGGGGTCAACCGTTCGGAACATAAGGGCTCTGTCTTCAGGAGTATCTGGCAGCGTGAGGAGGGCAGAAAAGCAACAGAAAATGACAACTGCTATGGGTGCCGCAGGTACACTGAGCCAGGCTCGGAGAAAGGCTGAGTTCGTATCTGAAGGCTAACCAAACACATAATAGAAATTCACTGCAGTAATTGCTCCCACTCAAGTACGTGCCAACTGCTGTGGCCACACAAAGGAAGAACTGTCTCTTTATTCAGGAGGAAGGGCAGGCAGAGGCTGTGGCACTGCACTGGACCAGAAAGCATGAGCACCTGTGGAGCACAGCAACGTGAAGCAGAGCACTCTGAGCACACAGACAGGACTCCCCAGAGATGGCAAGAGATACAATTAAAAGCTAGGATGGTATCAGATTGAAAAAGGACCATGGTGTCAGTTTCAACTAGTTCTGGAGAAGAGAGGAGGTTTAAACTACCTCTGGACAATGGAGGGGGAGTTAAACTACCTCTGACAGCAGACGGGGTTGTGGGAGGGGCATGGTTAAACTACCTCTGGACAATGGAGGGGGGTTAAACTAAATGGAGGGGGGTTAAACTACCTCTGGGCAATGGAGGGGGGTTAAACCACCTCTGGATAATGGAGGAGGATTAAACTACCTCTGACAGTGGACAGGAGGGTTAAACTACCTCTGGACAATGAAGGAGACTTAAGAAAGGAACAGCCTACTTGAGTTTTATAAGAGCTACAATCGCAGCAGCAGCTGACACTTCCTGACACTCAGAAATGCCGCACTCAGAAATGCCTGACGCTCAGAAATACTGTGCTAAATGCCTTATGTGAGTTTAGAAAGTTTCCAGCACACAGGAAGCAGCAATAACATTACCTATTACTATTATTAAAAATAATTCTCCTAACCAACCTACAAGAAAAGTATTATCATTCCCAAATTCATAGGCGAGAAAACCGAGATTCAGTGAGATTCCTTTGACCATGGTCAACAGCTACCAAGGGCTCAGGTGAGTTACATGACTGCAGACACTGTCTCTGAGCCACTACACTTGTTGGCTGTCCAGTGTAGAATGAACTAGAGGGAAGATACTGAAGCCGGTGGCTGGTTAAAAAGCTGCCCAATACCTGTGGTCAAAGCCTGAGATCATGGGGCCCTGAGCATGAGACAGTAGCTATGGAGACAGACACTGAGAAGATAAGCAGAGATAATGCTACTGTTCTATATGGTCTACATTTGTACTAGGTTTTATACTGACGTATGCACAACCTATTAACTGATAACAGCTTTCGATTAATAGTCTACAAGACTACTACAAGAATTACAAGGAAGGAGAGAACCAAGATGGAACAGATGCAGCAGTGGAATCACAAACTAGAACCCTTGGATTAAAGACATCTTCTGTGGCCGGGCGTGGTGGCTCATGCCTGTAATCCCAACACTTTGGGAGGCCGAGGCAGGCGGATCACGAGGTCAGGAGATCGAGACCATCCTGGCTAACAAGGTGAAACCCCGTCTCTACTGAAAATACAAGAAATTAGCCGGGCTTGGTGGTGGGTGCCTATAGTCCCAGCTACTCGGGAGGCTGAGGCAGGAGAATGGCGTGAACCCAGGAGGCGGAGCATGCAGTGAGCTGAGATCGTGCCACTGCACTCCAGCCTGGGCAACAGAGTGAGACTCCGTCTCAAAAAAAAAAAAAAAAAAAAAAATCTTCCGTTTAGCCCACTCAGTGTCATATGAAACTTGGTGATTGAATTGCCTTCAGTCAGGGTATAGATCTTCTGGTCCCCACATACCTCCAAGTAGGGGACTCGCTTGCCCCATACAAGCATTTGCTCACCCTAGTCTAAGATACGTCTGTAGACTAGGGCACAAACTTAGCTATCCATGCACTGGAAATATCTACCAGGAAGATTTCATGAATGCGGTACAGAAATATCAGAGACAGCAAAATATGTCCAGCAGTCAGACTAGAATGTGCTTCAGTCAGTCCTGGCTCCACCTGCTCACTAGTATGTGAAACTGGGTAGTGGCTCAGCTTCTCTGAGCCTCTGATGATATCAGCATCTGAAAATAGGGTTATTGTAATAAATAATAAAATGGCAAATACCAAGTGCCTAGCATGGCAGATGACATATGGCAGGAGCCTGAGCTATGGTAGTCATTATAATCATTATTCAGAAGACATGAGTTTGGGGGGTAAAGGGCAAGAAGAAAAGTGGAGAAGGATCCACGGTAGCCGTTATAATTATTATCCAGAAGACATGAGTTTGGGGGATAAAGGGCAAGAAGAAAAGTGGAGAAGAAGGAAAAATGTTTAGCTTTGAGGATTTTTTTTTAAATTGAGGCATACACATATTCTCACTTATAAGTGGGAGCTAAATAATGAGAATACATGGACACGTACAGGGGAAACAACACACTGAGGCCTCTCGGAGGATGGAGGGCGGGAGGAGGGAGAGAAGCAGAAAACATGACTAATGGGTACTGGGCTTAATACTTGGCTGATGAAATAATCTGCATAACCAACCCCCATGACACATGTTCACCTGTGTAACAAACCTGCACATCCTGCACATGTACCCCTAAACTTAAAAGTTAAAAAAATAAATAAATTGAGGTATAAGTCACACATCATAAAATTCACCCTTTGAAAATGATATACAACTCAGTGACTTTTAGTATATCCACAGAATTGTGCAAACATCATCACTATCTAATTTCGGAGTATTTCCATCATCCCAAAAAGAAATCACGTACCCATTAGCAGTCACTCCCGATTCCCCCTCCTGCTTTCCCCCAAGCCCCTGGCAACCATCAATCTGCTTTCTGTCTCCATGGAATTGCCTATTCTGGACACTTCCTATAAATGGCATCATATGATGTGTGGCCTTTTGTGCCTGGCTTCTTTCGCTTAACAATGTTTTCAAGGTGCGTCGCGTCATAGCATGGATCAGTACGTCACTCCTTTTCTGGGCTGAAATAATAATTGTATGGCATTAATCTACAACAGTTTATCCATTCACCAGCTGACGGCATTTGAGTTGTTTCCGCTGTTTGACTGTCATAAATAATACTGCTATGAACACTGTGTTCATGTTTTTGCAAACATGTTTTCAGTTCTCCTGAGTATAGACCCAGGGTGGAAATGTGAGCTCATATGATAACTATGTTTTTTATGGAACTACCAAACTGTTTTTCAATGCACCTAGGGATTTTTTTTTTTTTTACTGTAACCAAAAGTCAAAGATATTTAAAAATCTCTTTAGAATTTAACAGACAAGAAAAATGGGAGTACATGGTGTCGCCTGGTTTCAGTTGTCAAATCTCAGAATCTATTCAATTACAATTCAATTTCCAACAGACAACCACTTACCATGTTTCTTTAGAAAACAGTACACACAGCTAACAGGAAAATCAGCCCCAAATAATTGGCTTTTGAATTATGAACCTCCATTACGCTGAGTGTCAGCAAGAGACGTATTATTTCTTTGAGGGAAAGGGAACAAGTAGACATTGGCATGAGAAACGCCACAGCAGTTTTCAGGCTTCTACCACAGAGTTCCTTTATTATGCAATTAAGCAAGCAGCAATGCCGCTCACCTGAAATGCCGGCCAGGTTCTGAAAATGAGTTGGTTTGAGCACGTTTCCTACTTTGAATCATTGTCTCAAACAAAAGAAATGAACGCCAAAGAGATTAGAAAATGTAAGGCTCACATCTCCAGAGTAAACTCTACTTGCTGACAAGACCAATTCTAAAAACAGAAAAGTAACTGAGTCTTAAGTATGTGCAGACAATAGCTGAAGATTTAGATGTAAAACAACAAAACCTGACGACATCCACGGGTTTAAGCCTGACACTGCCATTGAACAGAATATTTAAACCACCCAGCCTCTCTGTGTGCTGTGCTCCATGCTATACACTCCATGACACTGTGCAACCGTGTACCATGACTTCTGGAATGCAGTGAGGATTCTTTATTTGTGTAGCAAACATTTACTAAGGATCAGAAATAATAAATGCAAAACATCTACAACAATCTCACATAGTAGGCAATCAATAAATTGAAGCCATCCTATTGAACATACACTTATTTGGCAATGAATGTGCATGCCAGACATCAGGCTATGCCCTGAGGACAGACACGTAAAAGACATTCCTTGTTCTTAAGAAACTGAGAGTCTGATGGAAGAGACAGGGAAGGAAGCCATCGCAACTCAGTGTATGCTATATGATGTGACAAAGGAAAATACAGGGCCACTGAACACATCGATAGGCTGAGAGGTAAGGAAAGACAGTCAAAGACGATCTCTCTTGAACTATGAAAGTTGTTTTAATCTATTTTATTGAGAAATAATATGCAACAAAATGTTGCCACTCTAAGTGTATGCAGAACCACCCCTAATAAATTAATGTATTGGTGTATCCACTTGCGCAACTAACATGTAGAGTATTCCCATCACCCCTAAAAGTGCCTTCCTGCCTCCTCCCTGGCCATCTAAAGTCCCACCCCAAAGCCCCCAGCAACGAGTGACCTGCCTCCTGTTTTGACAGTTTCACTTTGCACATTCCAGAATTCCTTATGAACAGAATCACACAGTGTGCATTCTTTCGTGTCTTGCTTCAACAGACAGTAATGTTTCTGATATTAATCTGTGTGTTGGGCATACCGGTAGCTCGTTTCTCTTCACTGCTACGTGGTGTTCCACTGCATGGGTGTATTAAAGTTTGTTTATCCATTCATCTGTTCCTGGACATTTTGTTTCCAGTTTGGGGCTATTATGAATAAAGCTGCTATGGGCATCTGTCATGTCTTTGAGTGAATCTATATTTTCATTTTCCTAAGGTACATAGGGGAGAAGAGGAATTGCTGGGTCATCATGTAAGTGTAGGTTTAACAATAAATAGCTAAACATTTCCCCAAAGTAGTTACACTATTTTACATTCTCATTCATAATATACGAGAGTTCCAGTTACTCTGTAGCCTCTCCAATGCTTGCAATAATCCCTCTTTCTAGTCATTCAAATGGATCGCATACTGAAATCTCCTTATGGTTTTAGTTTGCATTCCCTTACTGACAAGTGATGCTGAGCATCTTTTCATGTGTTATTTGCCATGCGTGTATCTTCTTTGGTGAATTAGCTATTCAAATCATTTGCCTATTTTTAAAATCTAGTTATTTGTCTTACTATTGGTTGTAAGAGTTTTATGTCTATTCTGGATACAAGTCTTTTTAACAGATACATGTTTTGCAAATACTTACTCCAAGGCTGAGCTTGCTTTTTTATTGCTTTAAAAGTGGCTTTTGAAGAGAAGTTTTTAATTTTGATGACGTCTAATTTATCACTTTGTCCTTTGTGTTTTATACTTTTTGTCCCAAGAAATCTCTACCCATCTCAAGACTGAGAAGATTTTCTTGAGTGTTTTCTTCTAGAAACTTTACTGCTTTATATCTCTTATATTTAAGTCTATGATCCATTTTTATCTAATTTTTATGTAAGTATGGGGTTAAGGGTCGGAGTTAATTTTTGGCATATAGATAATTAGTTATTCCAGCATCACCTGTTGAAAAAGCCAATCCTTCCCCCTTTGAATTACCTTGGCACATTAGTCCAAAATCAACTATTTATGGATGGGTCTATTACTATTAATGGGAACTTCCTATCTTGTTTCCATTAATCTATGTTTATCCTTATGCCAATATCACACTGTGTTAATTACTGTAGCTTTGTTGTCTGGGATATTTTAGTTCCTACATACGTCATACAAACTTTAGAATAAAGCAATCAATTTCCAAGAAAAAAAACAAGCCTGCTGGAATTTCGATTACATCTGCATTGAATCTAAAGATCAATTTGGGAAGAACTGTCATTTTAATATCAGGTATTACTACCCATAGCCATGTATATCTTTCAATGTCTTTCTATTTATTTGGATCATTTTTTCAAGACAATCTTTCATAATTGTCTTGGGAATAGACAATCTTCTATAATTGTCTTGAGAAAATGTATATTTTCTTGTAATTTTCAATGTACAATTTTGCACATCTTTTCTTAAATTTATCCCCAAGTACATAAATTTTGTTTTTATAAATGATATGGTATTCTTAACTTTATTTTCCAAATGTCCATTGATAATACATAGAAATAGGTTTGACTCTTGTAAATTGATCATGATATTTTATGTCTTCTTATCTTGGTAAGTCTGGCTAGAGGTGCATGCATTTTATTGATCCCTTCAGAGAACAAGCTCTTGGTTTCACTGGGTTTTCTCCATTGTTGTAAAATTGATTAATTTCTGGTCTTTATTTTCTTCTCCTTTCTAGTTACTTTGGCTTTAGTTTCTTCTTTTGAGACGGAACATAGCTCATAAATTGAAACAAGTCTCCTTTCTCAGTGTAAGCATCTATGGCTACAAATTTCCATTGAGGCAATGCTTTAGTTGCATCCAGAAATTATGAAATGCTGTGTTTTTATTTTTAGCCAATTCACAATGTTTTCAAATTACCTTGTGATTTCTTCTTGGAGCCCACGGGTTATTTAGAAATGTGTTGCTTAATTTTCAAATATTTGAGGCTTACCAATGTATCTTAATGTTACTGAGTTTTAATTTAATTCTGTTGTGGTCACATAGCATACTCTGCATGTGATTTAAGTATTTTAAAATTTATTGAGACTTATCACCCCAAATATGGCCTATCTTACCAAATATTCAATGTGTATTTGAAAATAATGTGTATATTTGTTGTTGTTAAGCAATCTAGAAATGTGAACTATATCAAATTGGTTGTGAGTGTCAAAGTCTTCTATATCTTCACTGACATTCTTTCCATTTGATCTATCAATTACCAAGAGTGGTGATATCTCCAACTATAATTATGGATTTGTTCACGTCTCATTTCAATTTTGTCAGCTATTTGCTTCACATATGTTGAAGCTCTGTTATTGGGTGTATACACATTTTGAAATGTCACATGTTCTTGAAGAATTTACCCTTTCAACATTACAAAATGTCCCTCTTTATTCCTGATAATATTACTGGTCGACTTTGTCTTATATTAATAAAGTTGTTCCTGCTTTCCTATGACAAGTGTTTGCATAATATATCTTCTCCAATCCATTTCTACTTAATCTATGTTTTTATATTTAAATGAATTTCCTATAAACAATTTATAGTTATATCTTGATTTTTTTTTTTTTTTGGCCAGTATGATAGTCTCTACCACTATATTGAAGTTCTTAGGCCATTTACATTTAATGTAGTTATAGATGTTGTTGAGCTTACTTCTACCACCTTGCTATTTCTCCCATCTCTTTTTTGTTCCTTTTCTTTTCCTGCCTTATTTTATCATTGAATTTTTTAGGATTCTATTTTATTATGGATTTATCAGCTATAACGCTTTGTATTCTTTTGTTTTGTGGTTCTTCTATGATTATAATGTGCATCTTAAACTCATCACAATCTATTTTCAAATAATATCACATAACCTTATATATAATGTAAGAATTTACCACCACATATTTCCATTTCTCCCTTCCATCCTATGTTTGTCGTATTTTTTTCTTTATATATGTTTTAAAGACGTAATAGTATATGGAGGTTTTTGCTTAAAATGTGATCAATATTCCTTCAAGGAAACTTAAAAATTCAAAAATAAATTTCTATTTATTCTTATATTTACCTATATTTCTACCATTTCTAATACATTTCAAGATCTGAGGCATTGTTCTTTCTGCCTTAGACCCTCCTTTAAGCACTCTAGCAGAGTAAGTCTTCTGGAGAGGAATTCTCTCAGCTTTTGTCTTTATTTGTATTTTTTATGGATATTTTTGCTGGATATAGAATTCCAAGTTAACAGCTATTTTTTTTTTTTTCCCCAGGTGAAAGATCAAATTCCACTGTCTTCCAGGAGCATTTTTTCCAACAAGAGGTCTGCAATTATCAGTTTTGTTCCCATGTAATTTGTGGCTTTTCCTCTGGCTAAAGATTTTTCTCAATACAACCAGTTTTCAGTAATTTGATTAACTGATGTGACTGTGTGTGCGTGTCCACCCTGATTGGGGTTTGTTCAGCTTCTTGGATCTGAGGATTTATCATTCTTGTTAAACTTGAAAATTCAAAACTTGATGTACTTGTTCAATTTAAGACCTCATGCATGCATTTCTCAGGTTAATTCTCAGTTGCCATCTCTTTGAATATTTTTCTCTCCAGGATTTTTTCTGCTTTCTATTCCTGGACCTCCAACTAGACTCTTATTCTATGTTCTCAACTATTCTTTCACATTTTCTACCTGTCTCATTGTAACCCATTTTTTGAAGTTCCCTAAGCTCTATCTTCTGAATTACTCTGTCTTCAACTGCATCTAGTCCCTTCTTTAACCCATCAACTCTGTGTTTTAAGTTTTTGCTTACTTCAACCACTATATATCTATTTTGAGAGGTGGGGGGCGTGGGGAGACAGAATCTTGCTCTGTCACCCAGGATGGACTGCAGTGGTGTGATCTCAGCTCACTACAACTTCCACCTCCAGAGTCCAAATGATTCCCCTGCTTGATCCTCCCAAGTAGCTGGGATTACAGATACCTGACAAGATGTCCAGCTAAGTTTTGTTGGTTTGTTTTGTTTTGTTTTGTTTTTGTATTTTTAGTAGAGATGGGGTTTCATCATGTTGGCCAGGCTGGTCTCAAACTCCTGGCCTCAACTGATCCACCCACCTTGGCCTCCCGAAGTGCTGGAATTACGGGCGTGAGCCACCGCACCCAGCCGTCACTATATGTTTTTTATTTTAGAATCTCCATGAGGTTCTTTTTCAAATTAGCTTGCTTTTGTCTCATACTTGTGGTTTTGTTTCTTCTAATGCCATTCTGACCATTTCAAACAGGGTTCTTTAAAAGTCTCTTTCCTGAGGTATAAATTCTCCCATCTGCTGCCCCTGTAGATTCCCCCTCATGGTGGTCTGCCTCCTTGTGTAGTTTGTTGTCTGTGGCTGTACACTCATGCTCCACAGAAATTACTTCTTATGGGAAGTCCATGTGTCTGCGGCCAGAGAATTATCTCCATGGAGCAGTTTTCTACCTGGCTTGGCTGCTCCCTGCAGGTTTCCTATGGTAATTCTGTGCAACCTCAGGTGCTAGGCCATGGTATGCTTCCCTGCCTCTCCCCAGTCTGGGGAACAGACTTTCCTGGTCCAATCTGAGGGAAGCCCTTCATGACTCAGTACCAGGGAGCTGCAGCCTGAACTCCCTTCTCCACATCAGCATACAGGCCTAGTGCTGGTTGGTAAAGTTTATCACAAGGAGGCACTTTGGCTTTAGTTTCTGTTAATCACTCAGATTTTGAATTTCCTCTTTGCTTCCGGTACCTGGAAATCTTGCTTTCCAGTGCATACATTTATCCAAAAATTCTTTACATTATAGTCTCTGGGTTGAAGCAGGCAAATGTTTCAGAAGCCTGCCTTTCCCTAAGAACTTGGTCTATTCAACTGTTTTCCACATATTTCAACTAAAAAAAAAAAAAATACGGCTTGGGAATGTTGGCCTCCAAAAGTAACTGTCCACTACTCTAAATTTGATTTCACAAATATGTTTGAGAATGGCCACTTCCCAAAGCTGTTATTCGACAGACAGAAAACAGCTTCACTACAGATACACTAGTGTCCGCTAATTCTGAAACTGTACGGCTCTACCTTCATACTATTTTAAGGCAATTTAGTGCACGCTGATCTAAGCTCACTGATGTAAGCACACTGCAAAGTGTCATTTTGCCAAGTGTCCTCTCAACCTCTTGCTCAGAGTCTTTCCATTTCATTCTCCAATAAAGAATATTAGGAAGGGCGGAGCCAAGATGGCCGAATAGGAACAGCTCCGGTCTCCAGCTCCCAGCCCCAGCGACACAGAGGACTGGTGATTTCTGCATTTCTGCTTGAGGTACCGCTTTCATCTCACTAGGGAGTGCCAAACAGTGGGTGCAGGACAGTCGGTGAAGCGCACTGTGCGCGAGCCGAAGCAGGGCGAGGCACTGCCTCACTCGGGAAGCGCAAGGGATCAGGGAGTTCCCTTTCCTAGTCAAAGAAAGGGGTAACAGACGGCACCTGGAAAATCGGGTCAGTCCCACCCTCATACTGCGCTTTCCCAACGGGCCTGGAAAACGGCACACTAGGAGATTGTATCCCGCACCTGGCTCGGAGGGTCCTATGCCCACGGAGTCTCGCTGATTGCTAGCACAGCAGTCTGAGATCAAGCTGCAAGGCGCAGCGAGGCTGGGGGAGGGGCGCCCGCCATTGCCCAGGCTTGCTTAGGTAAACAAAGCAGCCAGGAAGCTCGCACTGGGTGGAGCCCACCACAAGGAGGCCTGCCTGCCTCTGTAGGCTCCACCTCTGGGGGCAGGGCACAGACAAACAAAAAGTCAGCAGGAATCTCCAGAGACTTAAACATCCCTGTCTGACTGACAGCTTTGAATAGAGTAGTGGTTCTCCCAGCACGCAGCTGGAGATCTGAGAACGGACAGACTGCCTCCTAAAGTGGGTCCCTCACCCCTGAGCAGCCTAACTGGGAGGCACCCCCCCAGAAGGGAAAGACTGACACCTCACTGGGCCAGGTGCTCCTCTGAGACAAAACTTCCAGAGGAACTATCAGACAGCTGAATTGGTGGTCTCACGAAAATCCGCTGTTCTGCAGCCACCGCTGCTGACACCCAGCCAAACAGGGTCTGGAGTGGACCTCTAGTAAACTCCAACAGACCTGCAGCTGAGGGTCCTGTCTGGTAGAAGGAAAACTAACAAACAGAAAGGACATCCACACCAAAAACCCATCTGTACATCACCATCATCAAAGCCCAAAAGTAGATAAAACCACAAAGATGGGGAAAAAACAGAGCAGAAAAACTGGAAACTCTAAAAAGCAGAGCACCTCTCCTCCTCCAAAGGAACGCAGTTCCTCACCAGCAATGGAACAAAGCTGGATGGAGGATGACTTTGACGAGTTGAGAGAAGAAAGCTTCAGACGATCAAACTACTCTGAGCTACGGGAGGAAATTCAAAACAATAGCAAAGAAGTTAAAAACTTTGAAAAAAAATTAGAAGAATGGATAACTAGAATAACCAATGGAGAGAAGGGCTTAAAGGAGATGGAGGAGCTGAAAGCCAAGTTTCGAGAACTACGTGAAGATTGCAGAAGCCTCAGTAGCAGATGCGATCAACTGGAAGAAAGGGTATCGCAGATGGAAGATGAAATGAATGAAATGAAGCGAGAAGGGAAGTCTAGAGAAAAAAGAATTAAAAGAAATGAACAAAGCCTCCAAGAAATTTGGGACTACGTGAAACAACCAAACCTACGTCTGATTGGTGTACCTGAAAATGACGGGGAGAATGGAACCAAGTTGGAAAACACTCTGCAAGATATTATCCAGGAGAACTTCCCCAATCTAGCAAGGCAGGCCAACATTCAGATTCAGGAAATACAGAGAACGCCACAAAGATACTCCTCGAGAAGAGCAACTCCAAGACACATAATTGTCAGATTCACCAAAGTTGAAATGAAGGAAAAAATGTTAAGGGCAGCCAGAGAGAAAGGTCGGGTTACCCACAAAGGGAAGCCCATCAGGCTAACAGCTGATCTCTCAGCAGAAACTCTACAAGCCAGAAGAGAGTGGGGGCCGATATTCAACATTCTTAAAGAAAAGAATTTTCAACCCAGAATTTCCTATCCAGCCAAACTAAGCTTCATAAGTGAAGGAGAAATAAAATACTTTACAGACAAGCAAACGCTGAGTGATATTGTCACCACCAGGCCTGCCCTAAAAGAGCTCCTGAAGGAAGCACTAAACATGGAAAGGAACAACCGGTACCAGCCACTGCAAAAACATGCCAAATTGTAAAGACCATCGAGGCTAGCAAGAAACTGCATCAACTAATGAGCAAAATAACCAACTAACATCATAATGACAGGATCAGATTCACACATAACAATATTAACGTTAAATGTAAATGGGCTAAATGCTCCAATTAAAAGACACAGACTGGCAAACTGGATAAGGAGTCAGGACCCATCAGTGTGCTGTATTCAGGAAACCCATCTCACGTGCAGAGACACACATAGACTCAAAATAAAGGGATGGAGGAAGATCTATCAAGCAAATGGAAAACAAAAAAAGGCAGGGGTTGCAATCCTAGTCTCTGACAAAATAGACTTTAAACCAACAAAGATCAAAAGAGACAAAGAAGGCCATTACATAATGGTAAAGGGATCAATTCAACAAGAAGAGCTAACTATCCTAAATATATATGCACCCAACACAGGAGCACCCAGATTCATAAAGCAAGTCCTGAGTGACCTACAAAGGGACTTAAACTCCCACACAATAATAATGGGAGATTTTAACACCCCACTGTCAACATTAGACAGATCATCTAGACAGAAAGTTAACAAGGATATCCAGGAATTGAACTCAGCTCTAAACAAAGTGGACCTAATAGACATCTACAGAACTCTCCACCCCAAATCAACAGAATATACATTTTTTTCAGCACCACACCACACCTATTCCAAAATTGACCACATAGTTGGAAGTAAAGCTCTCCTCAGCAAAT